>NC_092709.1:103329431-103599552 GCF_047496885.1 Scyliorhinus torazame
TTGACTCTTGAGAAGGTTAAGTTTGAACTGAGGGGAAGGATGGAGGGGTTCTACAATTCATGGCGTTATTCATTATGCACTTTCAAGAATTGGATAACATCGAACATTAGTGGGGCGGTGGTTGGGAGGGTTGGGGGGAGGGTGACTGTATGTGTTAATGGTGACTATGGGTGATTCCTGATTACTTTTTGTTATTTTGTTTATGTTAACATGCGGGATGCTGTTTGGGGGTTGGTGGGAGGATGGGATTGTTGTTGTTGACATGGGGATTGATATATTCGTTACTGCTTGTTGTTTATTGTTGGTGGGTGCAAATTTGGGAGAAAATGTGAAAAAGGAGAATAAAAATATTTTTTTCAAAAACTCCAGCTTGAGTATATCCATTGAGTCAGCCTTCACTGCTCTCTGTGGAAGAAAATTCAAAAGACTAACAACCCTCTAAGAGAAGAAATTCCTCTTTATCTTCATCTTAAATGGAAGACTCCTAATTTTTAAACTGTGCCACCGCATGAGAGGAAACGTTCTCCTAGCATCTACCTTGATAAGCCTCCTCAGAATCTTGTATGTTTCAATAAGATCACCTCTCACTCTTCAAAACTCAGAGTAAAGGGCCAAACCACTCAACGTTTCCTCAAGACAAGCCCCTTCATCCAAGGAATCAGCTTGTTTCCAATGCAAATATATCCTTCAATAAATAAAGAGACCAAAACTGTGCACAGTACTCTAGGTGTGGTCTCACTGATGCCTGTACAACTGTAGAGAGACATCCCTACTTTTAAGCTCCACCCCCTTGTAATAAAGGCCAACATTCCATTTGCCTTCATAATTATTTGCTGACCTTCTGTCATTCATGTGCAAGGGCACCCAGATCCGATCCCTCTGTACTGCAGCATTAAATCGTCTGCCTTCATCTAAATAATATTCTGCTTTTTTATTATTCTACCAAAGTACATTTCCAGGATCTTTTTGGAAGATTACAACCAATACCTCCACTATCTCTGCAGCCCTTTTAAGATCCGAGGATGCAGACTATCAGGTCCAAGGGATTTCTAGCCTTAAGTTCCATTATTTTTCACATCACTTTTTGTTTAGTGGTAGAAAAACGTGAGGGAGCAAAACACTGGTTATGGGAAAGAATTCCTCAGGCTAATGAAATAGACACTCCTACAGTGGTGAAGTAGAGAATGCAGCGGCAACCAGAAGACCAGCATCAAAGGAGAGAAGTACATGATCAAAACTGGTGATGTACAGTCTATTGTCAGAGATCGAGAAGTAGAGCAAATTGATGCGCTTAAAATCAAATATCATTCACACCTGGATAAACTGCAAAATTTGGTGCATAGTTTATAAGGTTTTTACTAAAAAGCACCTGTAAATTTGGGTTTGACCTACATGAAATTGTTTTGACTTCACTGTATGAAAATGACCTGGCAGTAGTTTCAGAGAAAATTTATTATTTCAATATATGTCATCCAAGTTCATTATTTAGGTTGTTAACTTGATTTTATTTCCATGTGCCGATTATTTTTTTTGGTCCAAATGGGTCTGATTTGCTTATAAGTGAATTGAACTCTTAAGCTGATGAAATTCAACGTGGGCAAGTGCGAGGTCTTGCACTTTGGAAAAAAGAATAGAGGCATGGACTATTTTCTAAACGGTGACAAAATTCATAATGCTGAAGTGCAAAGGGACTTGGGAGTCCTAGTCCAGGATTCTCTAAAGGTAAACTTGCAGGTTGAGTCCGTAATTAAGAAAGCAAATGCAATGTTGTCATTCATCTCAAGAGGCTTGGAATATAAAAGCAGGGATGTACTTCTGAAGCTTTCTAAAGCATTAGTTAGGCCCCATTTAGAATACTGTGAGCAATTTTGGGCCCCACACCTCAGGAAGTACATACTGGCACTGGAGCGGGTCCAGCGGAGATTCACACGGATGATCCCAGGAATGGTAGGCCTAACATACGATGAACGTCTGAGGATCCTGGGATTATATTCATTGGAGTTTAGGAGGTTGAGGGGAGATCTAATAGAAACTTACAAGATAATGAATGGCTTAGATAGGGTGGATGTAGGGAAGTTGTTTCCATTAGCAGGGGAGACTAGGACCCGGGGGCACAGCCTTAGAATAAAAGGGAGTCACTTTAGAACAGAGATGAGGAGAAATTTCTTCAGCCAGAGAGTGGTGGGTATGTGGAATTCATTGCCACAGAGGGCGGTGGAGGCCGGGACGTTGAGTGTCTTTAAGACAGAAGTTGATAGAGACAGAGCGGGTAAATGGAGTTGAAATCAGCCATGATTGAATGGTGGAGTGGACTCGATGGGCCGAATGGCCTTACTTCCACTCCCATGTCTTATGGTCTTATGGTCTTAAGTCGAACACTTTGCCATATAAATCCATACTGCTATTGTTATAACTTTCTCTGAAGCCATAATTAGAATTTGGTATTAGTGCTTTCTGGCTGCTGGTCTTTAGCATGTGACTTTGGCGCCCTTCCCCACAACACTGTGCTAGATGGTCTGGCTGATGGGTTCTGAAACAGCAAGGGCCAAAGTGGTATTTAATGGTTACACAAGCCTTAGAATTCTCACGTAATTTCTGGTAGAAATGAATGCATGATTTTATTGGCATCCTGTGAGCAGAGTACCAGATGTGTGTTCATCATGTCCAAGCTGAACAGAGACAATTAATCTAGCACATGGCATATTTTTTCAATCTGGGCCTAGCACCAGAAACAGGGCAGCACACTGCACTGTATGATGAGCAGCAGCAAGAAAGCCCCAAGGCCTGAGAATTCACCTGAAATTTCAGGGGCGGAAAAGTCCATTTACCTTCAGACCTGTCTTCAACCTGCTGCAAAGTTCCCTGAAATGCATACCCCCAATGTCAGCTATTTGGTACTGTTTCCAGATGTCCCATCACTACACAAATAGGAAACTGTGGTAAGAGGGCTGGGATTGCTCTTTCCCACCTCACTTTCAGGACAGATTCGGCCCATGTCCACTTACTGGAAAGCCTGAAACATTTTAAAAGGTTGAAGAGTTGGTTTTACATTTATCCTCCAAATGTTTTAACCTTTCCATCCAGAATAGACATACTACAGCAGAGAAGGTCAGGACACCCAGGTTTTGAAACTAATGATACAATGGGCTGCTAATTAGTTGATAGTCCAAAATACAGCTCAATTAAGAACTGGATCATATAAAATGTATCCATAGTTCAGAAGCTGAATAACTCATCTAAAACTGATGTTCCCCCTCTTTTGTGGTTTACAGGCTCTGGAGAGTGAATTTGTTTCCTGCCAGCTTCACCAGTGGATTGATCTGATTTTTGGATATAAGCAGCAAGGGCCTGAGGCTGTTCGAGGCCTCAATGTCTTCTATTACTTGACCTATGAAGGAGCTGTCAACCTGAATTCTATCAGTGACCCAGTACTAAGAGAGGTAAGTCAGTGGTAAAAGTTGGTGATACAATGCTTCAGAGAATGAACCATGCCAGAATTATAGGAAATGAGCAGAAGCATGAGATGTGAAAAGATTTGATCTTAGTTTTGTCTGTCTTTGGTTCCCCAACTTACTTTAAGCAGCCAATGGAACAAGTCCATTTGTTCTAAATTACTAGTCAAAAGTACAGACATTTTCACAGGATTTAATTTTAACTGTTTGTCTTTTTGTGATACTCAATGACTGAAAACTTCAAAAGTAGTATTTTAGACTTGCACCAAAGAGCTGTAAAATCTGTGACTGCCAGGTTGGTGAAAACAGGCCTGTAGTTCTGATATACCTTCTGTTAACTGCCCTCAGAGACTTTATGATGCATGACAACTACACCATTACATATCAGACTCCAGCACAGTAAAAGAGAGGGAACTTTTTAATCATCCAGGCTTTCAACTCTTTTTCCAAATGCAGCCATATATCTCAGATAATTGAAACCATATTAGAGGAAAAAAATCTGAATGCACACCAGTCAGGCACCAGTCTGTGTGCACTAAAGCAGCTGACTTGTCTGAAGTTCTAAAAAGTTATTAGTGTGTTTGCTGGGAAGTCAAAATTTCCAAACAGCACTTTCAAACAGCACTTGGGTATATAAAGTAATTTAAGTTGCAAAATGCTGTATGTAGAAATAGCTTTTAACATTTTTGTAACATTATGCCGTCTTTGACTACTGTACGTCTGCATACTATTAAAGTGCTGATTGAAGCTTTTGAAATTCTTGATGAAGGAAGCTTGACTGATCCTTTTTAAAGAAATTCTGTTTCTTTTTTTAATACTAAATGCTGGTAACTTCATTGGGGGGAAACCGGATTGGACAAATTTCAAAATTGAGACAGAGCTGTTAATTTAGAGTGTCTTAGAAATTATATATTATTTGAACTGCATATTAATTTAACTTTCTCAAACTAGAGGCTCGGTAATTCCTACAAGCCAATTCTCCCAATAATGCTACTTGTTTGATTTTTTAAAATTCTAATTATCTTTTTTTCCCCTTGGAAAGTGTACTGATAATGCTGTTTGGGAAAAGAATGGTAGAGAGATGTATTCTGATTGAACATTATTTTTATTGTGCTTCAGTAATTGTTTATTGTAATATTTTGACAAGCTCATGGGATAATTGACATCCATTCAGAAAACTGATCTAAGAGAGATGTCAAATAAAGCACATTGTTTTATTTTGTACGATCGTTACCGTCTTTCTAATGCTTATTGTTTTGATCATATTTAGCGCTTCACAGGGCGCAATTTAATGGCCGCTTCACGCTTGAGCGAGAGCATGACGTGACTGTTAGATTGCGGGAGAGGTCAAAATCAAGAACCGCGCCAGGCGCCGAACGGTTTGTGATCTAACCGGCCCGCTTCCTGATGGAATCAGGATCCCGCTGTGGTGTGGTGAGAAACTGATAATCACCACTTCCAAGCATACAATTAACGGGAATCCCCCCCCCCCCCCCTCCCCCCAATCTAATGGCCTCCCGTGACCTAATTGCCTCCCCAGCAAGTGGTCTCGCGGGGCTTTTTAAAAACGAGAAACTGGTGGAATGGCTGCTGTTAGGATCTGAGGAAGTGAGTAGCCATCTTTGCTCGCCCGGGGGCACTAGGGTTGCTGCCCCAGTGCTGGGGGCATGGGGGGGTGGGGAGAGGGTGGGGGGGGGGGGAGAGAGAGAGAGAGAGGCCTGTGGGGGGGGGGGGGGCGGTCGGCCATTGGTGGAGGAGGGAGGGTCGCCCCCGGTCTGGGGGCAGTATCAGCGGCCCCGGGTCTGCCATGCCAGACCCTGGATCGTTTGTACCCATAATGGGGAGGCCCCTGCTTGACAGTCCCACCAACCACCCATAACTCAAATTGACCATGGCGGCCTCTGGCTGCGCGGCTGAAGGCTATTGCTAATAGGAAATTGACAATAGTAGTTAAGTGAACACTACACACCTCCCATGGATTCCCGTGGATAGGCATGCCATGCAGCATGTCGGAGTTGGTGCCTAGCATCCCAATCAGACCATGATGCCTAGGAACTGTGCCTGAACACTGCAGGCAATTTCTTTTTGTGCTGTACATATGTATCCCCAATTGCCCCTAGCCCCCGATAGTGCTGCCCCCTCTCACCACACCCTCCCCCTTCCTCTTCTCTCGATGCCCCTGGAGGGTGTCACCTGGGAGCCCTGGGGCCTGAGGGCCCGGCCCACTTGCCAGGGGCACATGCCTTGCTGTGTCACCATATACCAAAGGCTGACTCCGAGACGTGCCGTTGTCATGGGAAGTCTGCCATCGCCAACCATAGGATGGCTCTGAGTTGGCACCCAGTGCCTCCTCCTCCCGGTCGGTGCCCATCGGGCCCTGGGGGTCACTTTGGGATGGAGGGGCAGCTGGATTGAGCCACGGCTGCTGCTGCATCATCTGGCTCTGCCAGCCCTGGCAGCTTCCCAATGTCAAAGCCCTCGGTGTAACTCCTCAGTGATTGGGACATGCTCTCGAGCACCCTGACAATGGCCAACTGTGACTGGGATATGCTCTGGAGTGCCTTGGAATGCCCAGCTGAGCCTGGGACATGCTCCGCAGCGCCTCGGAAAGATCCGACTGGGACACGTCACCCAGCGAGTCGGATATGCTGTTGAGGCACTCAGCCATAGCCATCACTGACTGAGCCATGCCTTGGACGCCACCACTCATGCTACTGACATTATGCACCAGGCTCTGCACTGTGGTTGCCACCCTAGCAGTGTTTGCTTTGGTGCCATGCATTGCCCACGCTATCTCCCACGCCCATAGCCCCAGGGGCCCCTCCAATCGTCAATAGACCTGCTGGGGAGTCGTTGACATCCCCCTCTGAATATCACGGCTGCACCCTATCGACTGCATCAGCTCTGAGAAAACCTGGTCCAGAGGCTCAGCATCTGACTGGGACCCAGATCGGTCCTGGGATCCAGGAGACATCCGACTGCTATCTCACCTGGTTATTCCTACCTCCACCTGATGTGCACAGCAGCTGTGTGCTGCTCACCAGAGTGTGCCCCAGAAGCCTGACCACTACTGTCGCCCACCAAGGTGTGTCTCTGCTCTGGTGGAGGGTGGGGATAACAGCTGTGCCACGAAATATGATGGTCTCCTCGGGGTCGCGGGGGATGGAGATCACCCCAGATGGCCTGGAACCGTCGGATGGACATCCTGGGGGATAATGGACATGTGGTCAGTGGGAGGGATGCGTCATTCTATATGGCATTAACAGCTCATATGTGACACGCTATCAGGCGGGGCCAGTGGATCCTCACCTGTGCCATACACCAACCTCCAAGTTGGTGACAGATCTGTCCTCGGCCACCCCCGTGATCTCCAGGAGCTGTTCCTTGTAGGGGGTGAGAACTTTGATGTCCAGCACCTCGCTGCCTGTCTGGTCCCTCTCCCGTCTGTTTGGCGCCAATGGCTCCTGCGGAGGCACAGAGAGGACATTGTGAGCTGCACGCTTCATTGATCGCAGAGAGGGAGGGATATTGGGGGGAGATGGTATGGGGGAAGCAGGTGTGGGCAGCACTGCTGGACGTGGGTGGGCTGAGGCACGGTATGGTCCTGGGCGGGGGCAGTGCCAGGCGCATGGTCGTTTGGGAGGTGTGGGACTGGCACCAGGGGTGCCAACCCACCCGTACGGCCTGGCGGAGGTCATTGATCTTATGGTACTGTGTGCCAATCGTCCTGGTGACGCTCTCCGAGCTGGCGGCTGCTGCCACCTCCTCCCAGGCAACACTGGCTGCCCTGTGGCTGACCCTCTTGAGCACTCGACCGCGTCCAACAATCTGACCAGTTCGGTATCCCCGAATCGTGGGACTGATCTCCTCCGTGGCATGACTGCAAGCTGTGTGGGGTTCGCTCTGCGGGAGCGGTTTAAGTGCTGCTCCTCCTTATTGGCAGTCTCGCAAAATCAGCCGGCGTGACCATCATTTGCGGTGTGAAGCCCGTGGGGCCTCGTTAAGTGGACCAATTAACATTTGATACCGGTGACGGCCTTACCGGGTCGAGTGTCAGGAAGCTCGCGGAAGTTCCCGCTCGCTAGCACACTTCAAAACATTTCCATTAAATCGCACCCACAGTATTCTAATTTTCACGTGTGGGGTATAGAGATTGTATTAAATTATAAACAACATGTCACGTTTGAGTTGATGCTGATTAATGTTCATTCGCGGGTAATAGGAAAAATAACTTGCATTTATTTACTGTCTTTCACACCTCAGATATCCCAAGATGCTTTACATCCAATGAGGTATTCATGAAACAGTTATTATTGTAATATAGAGAAGATGAGAGGTCAATTTGCACATAACCAGCTCTCAAACAGCAACAAGATAAATGACCAGTTAATCTATTTTAGTAACTTTGGTTGGGGGAATACATTTTGGCCAGGATGTGTATTGAGAATGTGAAAACATCTGTTCAGGGACTAATTTTAAAAGTTCATCTAAATTTGAATACTACTTTTGAAATACTAATGGCATTCATATGAACAATTTCAGTAAAAAAGGAATTACAAATTCAAGCTGTTATTGTGAGAGCTTAAACATCAACTTTGAAAAGAAAAAGCAGCTTTATTTCCTTATTCCTATACAATAGTACTCCCTAACTTTAGGCCACGGTCACAAATCCAAACTCATATCTTTTCTTTTTAACGCAAGCAGATAAAACATTAATGTATATAAAGAAGCAAATGCAAATATGCTTAGAAACATCAAATCATGAGCGCAATTGTTCAGTGTCACGATATGAACATCTGAAAACGATGCAAGAAAACCAAACACTTCCACTCGTTGCCCAGTGGAGAGGTTGTCCTTCCACACTGACCACCTGGAAGCCGTAGCCCTCATTTCTGAATGCATCAGCAGCTCCCATCCTAAATGTATCATCTTGTTGATGTGTCATTGCTAGAGGTCCTGCTAATGTCCTTCTCAGAGCCTTGGGAGCACCCCATCTCTGCTGCCCTTACAAAAATTGTGTTGGGCGTCTGACACTGATGCAACCTGGGGTCGGAACCCAAAATTTTCCGGACATCAAATTCCTGCCCCCAAAACAAAAATACAGACCAAGTGCTTTCCCTTAAACACAAAAAACAGTCAGCTGGAGTGGAATCAAGAGATTATACATTAGATGGTGCAGGACCCTGTTAGTGTTAAACATTAGTGACATAATGCTACAGAGAATGAAGCAGCAGGGCTTCTTTTGGTCAGATTACAAGAGAAAAGCAGAAGAATGAGAAATATAATTTTGGTGCACAAACTAGGTATCTCAAGGCAATTTGGTGGAAAAGTGAATTATTGTTCTTCCCATTCCTGCTCATAGGACTTGTTTTATAATCAGTTTGATTCCTATGCAACCTGATGTGACATATCATTACTCTTTTCTTTCACTGATCTTCCATTTGTTTGACCTTAAATACAAGCTACAGGCAGTTGGATTGAAATTAAGACTGAAATCAAAAGAAAGTGTACTATCGGTAGTGCAGGGCCCTCCTGGGGAATCATGAGGTTGTATAATGAGCTCCTATGCTATATCCTTTCTTTTCAATGGGTGCCCTCATTATAGGATTGCATGAAGCCTTTTAATGAAATGTGAGTTTAAAAAATCAAATTTTATGAAATTAGATTATTTCCTGATAAATTTCAGCTGTCATGTGTACTGTACTCTGAGGAATGAAGAAAGCTTTTACAGACATCAGGCAGTTAATTGCATGCATGTTATCCATGGCCCAATGGAAGAGGATAGTAACTTGCTTACAGCTCATACATAAAAAGCATATTATGAAGACTACAGATCCAAATGAGTCCAATATAAATCCTAATTTCCTTGTACAAAACCAACTTTTAGTTAATATCATGGCATTTTCATAGTATGCTTGTATTGTGACTTGATTGCAGCCATTGGGCATTGATCTAACCAGTTAATAGTCCTGTCTTCTATTTCATACTTAATCATGCCTTTACCGAGTGCCTACCAGGAAGTGCCTTGGGATATTTTACTATTGACATTATTGGTAGTTAAAGCTACTACATAAATGCAAGTTATCATTGTTATCTGCATTACACTGCACTTAAAAATGTATGCGTTTTATTGATTATACTTTAGATGTATAAACGTAAGCTATTCAGTCAATAAAAGTTGTGCAATTGTTTGGTAGGCCCCATTGTGAATCATGGAATTTACAGTGCAGAAGGAGGCCATTCGGCCCATCAAGTCTGCACCGGCTCTTGGAAAGAGCACCCTAACCAAGGTCCACACCTCCACCCTATCCCCATAACCCAGTAACCCCACCCAACACTAAGGGCAATTTTGGATACTAAGGGCAATTTAGCATGGCCAATCCACCTAACCTGCACATCTTTGGACTGTGGGAGGAAACCGGAGCACCCGGAGGAAACCCACGCACACACAGGGAGGATGTGCCAGACTCCACACAGACAGTGACCCAAGCCGTAATGGAACCTGGGACCCTGGAGCTGTGAAGTAATTGTGCTATCCACAATGCTACCGTGCTGCCCCATGTATGGCCATGTATTTCAAAGGAATTATTATGTTAATGATAACTGGGGTAATTTTAATTAACTTAACAGTACCCATAAAAAAATGCGCATAAGCTGAGACCGACTTTTGCTGCCATATTTTTTTTCTATGCAAGTGTGTTCATTTTACTTTCTTCAGCATTACTTTCTAATTTACTTAAAATATTGTTCCCATGAATGCTGTTTTAAATTGGCAAAGCCTGTGACTGATCTCTTGAGACCAGCTGTAGTGAAATCTGTTCTTAACAAAAGCATTCTCCGTATCTTTTGCTTATTAAGATTAGAATCCAGTGGTAATTTGACATCATCAAGTGAAAGTAGGTAATAAAACACTAGGTAACTTGAGCGGTTTTTAATTTGAGAAATGATCATATATGCGGCCGGCAAGCAATGCAAATAGCCATTGACTTCGGTGGGACAGGACTATCCCACCGGCGGCCACTACCAAGTCGTCTCCACTGCTGGAAAATCCCAGCCTGTGACACAACAACCCCAGTTTACAACATGATATTACAACATGATATTACAACATAATTTACAACATAAATTCATAGCCTAATTGCATGATCTGTACATCCTCATTTATAATGTGAGCTTTATCCTGTCTTGACATTTTAAAACTATATGAAGAGTTGGATCAAATTTGCTAATTTTCAGTTTAACCTAACATGCCATTTTATCTCCACAAAGCATGGCTTTGTTCTGTTATGGAAGAATAGTCAATTCTGTATCTTCAAATCATTTATTCTGAAGATTGGGATATTAATTGCATTAACAGCATTGTGAGGTATTCTGACCACATGGACTGAAGTGGTTTAAGAAGAAACCACCATGTTCCCAAGGGTAGCTAAGGATAAGCAATAAATACTAGCCTTTCCAGTAGTGCCCACCTCTAGAAAATGAGTACCAGAAAAAAAACAACCAAGACTTGTGTGAGGCACCAATGATGTTAGTGTTCTTAATTAGAGCTGAATTAAGACTTCTTTGGTCCCGGAGCACCATGACCATTTGGGGCCGCCCTTTGCCCCCACCCCATTCTTTAAACAAAAGCCTGGGGCTTCCAGCTCTCAATCCCTTCCAGCCCATGTGAGCCTTTTATGTTTTTAGTTCTCAGACTGCTGACTTCTTTGAAAGGAATCTGTTTAGAATTGATCATAAGCAGCATTGTTAGGTAACAATTATTAATATTTCCAACCTTGTTTCTCCCTCACTCACCATGATGACAATGTTGATGAATGCCCATGATTGTTAATTGTATATTTATTGTGCTAAATTGTAGGCAGGGGCAGCACGGTGGCGCAGTGGGTTAGCCCTGCAGCCTCACGGCGCCGAGGTCCCAGGTTCTATCCCGGCTCTGGGTCACTGTCCGTGTGGAGTTTGCACATTCTCCCCGTGTTTGCGTGGGTTTCGCCCCCACAACCCAAAGATGTGCAGGCTAGGTGGATTGGCCATGCTAAATTGCCCCTTAATTGGAAAAAAATGAATTGGGTACTCTAAATTTTTTTTTTTTTTTAATTGTAGGCAGGCAGTGGACATTAATTGGAGATTTTCTTCTGCCCCTCTAAATAGGAGCAGGCTGAAACTGACGTCGTTGGGTTCACAGGTGCATTTTTTGGAATGTGTTTCTCTGAATAAAAGCTTATAAAAGTGAATAAAGATTTGTTTCAGTTTTATCCTTCACTGCTGGGCTTTCTAGAATGGGCCACTGAGCTCCCCATTCAAGCCACTTTTGCCCTATGCTTAGACAGCTACTATTGTTGGAGCAGTGGTAAGAGAACAGAAATGACTACGGTTGGAAGCAAATTCTAGGTGGAATCTCCTTCTCCCTCCTGGGCCCCATACATTCCATTAATGTGCCCTTATTCTTAATAAAATGATCTATTTTAGGCTGCATGTGACTAGTTATTTCAGATTAAAGTTGACTATGCATATCCAGAAACATGAATTCAGCTGATTGTATCAATTCAAATAAATTCCTGATTATTTTTACATAAATGAGTGAAGATTGAGTTCTGTAACATGCACCGTTTATCTAAACTGTTTCAACATTAAACAGTAAGTAAAATAGGTGAGCCTTTGTTATGCCTAAACTAAGGGGTCCTTTAATCGGCTTTGAAGAAATGTCATGCTTTTCTAATTGTAGTTTTATGGCTTTTCTATTGGTAATAGTAAAACTTTAAGGCTAGATTCTAAGAAACATTATCGTGCCCCTTATGGATTTTGCTATACTGAGCTTCAAGACAATCCCTGCTCCAATATAAAATGGTTCGAAGTTGACCGAGGTTAATGCCCATGCTATATTTATGGTTAAATAATACTTCTCCACACTTAAGTATATGATGTGGCCTGGTGAGCAGATAGCTTTTGATGTAATAATAATCATATTTAAAGTAACATAAGAAATCTATTTCAATATTGGACAAGTGTGAATAAATAAAGAAATCTCTGCAGTGTAGGACTGCAAAGAAAAGCAAGGAATATTTCGGACCAGATTTTGAAAATTGGATTTGGGATTTTTTTCACACACATAGCCTCACTATAAATACTTAAGTATCTTGAAAAGAAATTGGTCTATTTTCATTGATCATTTTACTTCTACATAAACCAATACAGTAAAACTTAACATTTGGTTGCAATTAATGACATTTGGATAAATTAACTTATGAACTATTTGTTTAATTGTTAATCAGAATCAGCAGTATTATGTTAATTACAGAAATTGGCTACCGCTTTTCAACCCAGATAAGATTTAGCTGAGGCAGGGCTTGAGTGCCAGTTGGAATCAAGTTGCATTGTAAAGATTTTTGAAGTTGGGCTGACATTTGTTTTTCCTCATTGCTTAAACTCTCGAGAAAAATGTATCTATTATTAGGTGTATCTTACATGATTATCTTCAGATAAGGTTGAACTAAAGCAGCCTGTTGCACTATTGCTGCTTTCTTTTGACCTGTTCAAAGAAAGTTAACTGCAGGTGCAGAATCAATTAGGAAGGCATATGGTAGGTTAAACCTCCATTGTAAGGGCTGTACTATGAAGGGAGTTTGATTGGTCTACATTCTCTGGAGTTTAGAAGAGTGAGAGGTGATCTCATTGAAACATATAACATTCTGAGAGGTCTTGATAATGTAGATGCTCAGAGGCTCTTTCTCCTGGACTAGGGATCACAGACTAAGGTATGGGGTCCGGCCATTTGAGACTGAGATGTGGAAAAATTCTATCACCCAGGGGTTGCGAATTTTTAGAATTCTGTATCCAAGAGCATTTTGCATGTTCAGTCATTGTATGTATTCAAGGCCGAGATTAATAGGTTTTTGGACACTAAAGAAATCAAACAACACAGGGATAGGGCAGGAAGTTGGAGTGGATGTAAAGGTTCTACAAGATCTTATTGATCTCATAATCAAGGAGGAGGCTTGATGGGCTTTATGGCCTACTCCTATTTATTATGTTCTTAAGCAGAATCATCAAATTCTCCTTTGCACGGAAAGGGACAACAAATCACACATGTTGAGTTATTGGTGAGAAAATGCATTTCATAATGACAACAAGTTAGTTTTAGCTTTGCTTTAGTTAGAGTAGTTGTTTTATCAAATAATTTACTTTCTCCCCGTGTAACTATAAGTCAAAGCATAATGCTAAATTTATTATGTTTATCAATGCAAATCAGACCGACATATTGACTCTTACTCTGCTCTCCACATTAAAAATCTTAAAAGCCATTGCATTGGTATGGCATTCAGCCTTTACAAGATTTGTTTGAGAGTTTACATCTTCTACAGAGTTTGTGACAGAACCATTTTGTGACAAGTGCAGTGGTTTACAGGTGTGATGCTAGCTTCTATTGAAGTTATGAACGGGAAATTATGCAAACTAAATCCAAGTACGGGAAGTCCAAAATTAACCATTTAGTATAATATGATTTTATCTTCTAGTTAGTGTCATTGGTATAGAATGTACAATCCTCATTTTGGGCAGGTGGGTGTGGAATCATAGCTGCAGTCTCCAGGGTAAAGATTGAAATCAAGTATTTAGAAAACAATGTCAGTGAGTTGTAAATTCATCATACTTTGTATGGTAGGGATGACTGAAATCTTTGTAGAATTTATAAACAACTGCTAGAGCATTACTGGCCAGATGGCTGCATGTTCTAAGGAATGGGCAGAATAATAAATTTAGCACCAAAATGCTTAGGAACAACTGGGGTGTGTCAGGCTTTGTTACTACTTTGCTCACTACTAATAGATTGTTGTACTTTTTTTAAAACATAGCTACGACAACTGATTTGCTGTGACATAGCATGGCATGCTTCGGCGAAAGCTGTGAATATAGCTACCCTTGTCCAGATACATAACACCTTTGTTTAAGTAGTTAGAAAATAAAGGCCACTGTTTTGTTTTTGGTCTAGAAGGTACGGTATTCATAAACTATTCAAAGTCTGATGCCGAGGACCCGAGTTCAATCCCGGCCCCGGGTCATTGTCTGTGTGGAGTTTGCATATTCTCCCCTTGTCTGCTTGGGTCTCACCCTCACAAACCCAAAGATGTGCAGGGTAGGTAGATTGGCCATTCTAAATTGCCCTTTAATTGAGTACTCTAAATTTATCGAAAAATAAATTCTGATCTATAATTTGGTAACTGCACCCAAAAAATGTGTTTTGCTTTAATTTGAAGAGTGATTGCATACAACCTTGAGGTATAAAATATTCACCTTAAGTTGCTTTTTTCTCATAGGTTACACAAACAAAATGATGGTTGCAATCCTTTTCTTTTTGCTGCTGATCAGCCAGTTAGATTTGATCAAATCCATCAACTAAGATAATCTCTGTATTTGAAAATATGGAGAAACCTCTAGCATTCTGAGTGAAATTGTTTCTGCTGCGACTGGCTGGTTTCCTTCAGATTGGCAGCTGGGATATATTATACCAGACAGACAGCTGTAAGGCTGTAGCTGAAGTGAGCATGTTCAGCAATGTCTACATTTTAATAGGTTTGGAATGTATTGCCTCACATTATGTTAGTAAGAAGGGCCCTGGTGGGGAAACCATTGCAAGTTTTTACAGATGATGATTACTTCCTGTTTTTCTCCTTGGCAGCCACAAAAATTAGGTTTTATAGAGTAGCACTAATAATGGGTCAGGCCATGGGGAGTTCTTTTGTTTGACAATATACCTATACTTTGTAAAGAGGAATATTAATATTATGAGCTATATTTTTGTTCAAATTGTCAAATATTTTGTTACCACTTTTATGCTTAAAGATCACTATTTCATCTTTTGTTTGCACACAATCTAATTATTCTTAATTAAATATCGACCGGCCCAATTTTCTTACGTCTCATTTACTAACAATACTAATTAGTTTTGGATCTGCCGTTGAATGATCATGCTCTTTACAAAATACCGTTAACATTTTCTTTTCCTAAGTTGATGGGTTCACTGTAAAAATATTTTCTAATTGGATAATATGAATTTTTAATTTTATGGGTCAAAACCTCATTAACCTACCATGTGTCATTCTCGTTGGCCCTTCCCTTTTATGGACCAATGACATTTCCAATCAAAAAATGAGCTTTCTCCTCATTTACACTTAACACAAATATATTTACAGGCTGAATTTTTATTGTGGAAGAATGTGTATGTTGGAATAATGGTGCTTTATATTGAGTTATGTGGTATAACTTGACAATCCAGGTAAAGAGCAAATTGGTTGATTGAAATAGGCATATCAGCCAGGAGCCAGTTAAACAAGATTTTTTTAAAACTGTCGATAAAACTCACTAAATAGGGACTTTGTTGCAGATTGCAATTAGTTTGAGCATGCAACAGCAACACCTCCCATTTATATAGCACCTCTAATGTAGTAAAATCCCCCAAGGCACTTAAACTCTAGTACTGTTGTTTTGTCCTTGTGGACTCTCAAAATAATTAATACCGGAGTAAGTTTATGTTTGGGAAGAAAAATTATAGAGAAGGAAATGACTGTACTGAGATGTCATTACCGAGTAACTTAACTGTTCTGTCCAATTCGCATCTTAAGCTTAAAATGTATAACCTAATTTTTTTGAGCTGATTACAGAAATAAACACTTGAGGGTTAATTAACAAAATTAACAGTTATGGCCAGCTGAGCTTTGATGAACACACAAGCTTATTACCAAGAAATGTTTCTGCTTGAATCAGGAGCTTTATAAATTAAGAATTAAAGTAGCCACATCTTAACATCACCATCCATTCAGTTATTTAGTTCAATCTAATTCAATATTACAGAAGATGCATCATGAAATCTATTCCATGGAAAAGTGATTAGGTTCCTAAATATCATGGTATCTATTTCGGTCTAGTCTATCATCAGTTTGACTAGCCTTTTCAATAATAAAATAAAAGATAATTGTGTAATTACTTGTTGTAGGATAATTTTTTATTAAATGAATATTCCTCTGGACAAACGGAGGGGTCTAGATTTGGCAGTGCCACTCTTATTTTTGGAGGAGACATGTCTACTTTATGCATTTAGGATCTCGCTTTTTAGTGCTTTCCACTGATTTATCCTCTAGCAGTACTGGCCAGTCTACCTCGGCTAAGTCCGTTCTCATTCCAGAAAAGAATGCCTTCCCCCAGTTCAAAACTTTTACTCCTGCTTTAGCTCTGTCCTTTTCCATGGCAATACTAAATCTAATTGAATTGTGATCACTATCCCCGATATGGTCACCAACTGTCACTTTTCACCCATTTTTTAAAAAATGCTCTTTTGGTCTATCCTCTTATTCCTGTTCTCACTAGTGCGGAACTGGGAGTAATCCTGAGATTACTATACTTGAGGTCCTGCATTTTAGTTCATCTCCAAACTTTCTGTACTCAGCTTGCAGTTTACCTATGTTGTTGATTCCAATCTGTACCATGACCACTGGGTTCTCACCCCCCCCCCCCCCCCCAGAGTGCCCTGCAGCTGACATCCCTGACCCTGGCACCAGGAAGGCAACATACCATCCTTGATTCATGTTGCAACCATACAAGCGTCTGTCTGTGCCCTAACTATTGAATCCCCTATCGCTATAGCCCTGTCACTTGCTTTCTTCCTGCCCGTCGGAGCAGCAAAGCCACCCACAGTGCCGTGAATGTGGCTGCTGCTGGTTTCCCCTGAAAGGCCCCCCCCCATCAGTATCAAAGGCGGTTTATCTGTTGGAGAGGGGGATGACCACAGGAGCCTCCTGCACTACATTCTTGAGCGTTTCTGTTCCTGATGGTCACCCATTACCTTTCTGCATGTGCAATCCTCACCTGAGGCGTGACCACCTCGCTAAACGTTCTGTCCACAGTTTCCTCAACATCGTGAATGCTCCACAAGTGAGTCCACCCGCAGCTCTAGCTTTGAAAAATGTTTAGCTAGAAGCTGCGTTTGGGCACACGTTTTGCACACATGGTCACCAGGGACGCTTCACATTGTGCAGGAAAAGCACATCATGGGTCTGATGTCTCCTGCCGTGACGTTCCTTTTGATTAAGCTAGTTACTCCCTTTAAAAAAATTACTTTAGCTAGGGGGCCTTACTTACGTTAGTTAGGAACCTTGTTTCTTACCGAACAATTATAATTGTACAGTATTCTTCTATACTCATTTTTAGTCCCTACCTTAGTATTAAGCATGAATTACTTTAAAAGATTGAAAATATTCACCAGGACTTGCTCACCAATCAGTTGCTTTGTTTGGTCCCACATCACTTTCTGAATCAGCGTTTGTTGACTTCTCTTCCTCTGGTTGAGCACTAGGTCTTCTGCAATCCCTTCCTCGGTTATGGTGACCGAGTAAGTTTTCCCCAGAATGCCACTTTGCCAGTGATCTCTCACCAATCGCATTTGTTGATGTTTGAATCGTGGATTCTGTGCAACAGCACATTGGGATTTGATTTATTGTCTTATGTTTAGATTAATTATACGTTTATCTAGAGCCAATTATATACTAGAAAAAGACTAAACTACATTTTACAGAGCATATGTACATGGCATTGTTTATTTTAAGTGAAATTAAAGTTTCCCAGAGCGGTCACAAGCAGGAACCTCAAACTGTGTCACATTTAGTTTTTTTTTATCATTTAAGTGTATATTTGGCCTAATTGTCTTACAAGTAGTGATTCATTATTCTTGGGCTGGAGTGACATTACGGTAATAAAAATACAAATCTTCAAATTTAAACGGATTGCATGAAGAAAGGGTAGAGTATTATTTTGAAATGTTCAGCATTTAACATATTCACTTAAATCAATCCAAGATGCTTAAACGAGGCGAAATTTGTTTTGCTATTTATTTATGTCTACTGGGGGTGTCACTTTCCATTTCTTGACCTATATTCTTTCCATGAGTTTTAAATAACTTCCTATAACTTGCTCAATCAAAGGAATGTCTCAGCATTTTATAGGGTGGCAGATGGTGACTGGGCGCATAGCTGAGGGCAGGAATGGTGAAAGGAAGAGGGTCAGAATGGATTAAAGAGCAGTTAAAGAGGAAAGCTTTAAGATAATTTTTTGAAGAGAATAAAGGAAATTGTGAAATAGATGAGAAGAGGAGGGGGAGGGAAGCTGCAAAAGCATTGTAATGGATTTTGAAGTCAGCGGCAAACAAACAGTCTAGAGATATGCTCGTTAGGTGGATTGGGCATGCAAAACTGCCCCTTAGTGTCCAAAGGTTAGGTGGGGTCACGGGGATAGGGGGGGAGAGTGGGTTGAGATGCTCTTTCGGAGAGTCGGCACAGACTTGATGGGCCAAATGGCCTCCTCCTGTGAACTGTAGGCATTCTATGAAATAGCACCACCCATTCATGACACTTGCCCTTGCTCACAGACTTTCTGTAGGCTTTTCCACTGGAAGATGTTGTGATTAAAAATCCAAAATGACATGGCACTGCCTACACAGGATGTGGCCTTTGTGAACAGGGAAAGCAACTATGCGTGTCTCCTTAATCAGATTGAAGAATTCTTAGCAAACCAGGCAGGTTCTAAATCAGGAAGTTTAACTTAGAATATTTAATTCAATGTTAAATTATGTACAGAAACCAAAATGAGTAGTGAAAATATGATTGAGAGAGCAATAAAAGCAACAAAGGAAATATAAGAGAAAGTATTGCCTAGTTTTAAATATGAAGGAAAATGCTCCACACTTGTAAAACCTAATGTTCAGTGACAGTAATTTAGACTTATCGTACCATTAAATATTCACTTACACTTGAATGAATGACCCCCATCCTTTTCTTGTGTGTTTAATGGATATCCATTAAGTATGTACCCCAACTTTACACTTGCATGCATTTAAATGCCAGGTTTATCGACAAGGTACTGTTAAAATAAGATTTCCGGTTGCAGGTCAATTCAGACAGCGCCGTCTTGATTGCATTATTTAACTGCGCAAGTGGGAACAGTGGAATGTGCTGTCCTATTTATTTAGTAACGCTGAAGATTAGGCAATAGTCGGCTTGGTTACGAATAGATTTTTTAGTGATTTTCGAGTCAAAGGTAGTCATTGATGTTGTTTTATTTCCCCAATGAGTTGCCACAATAGCCATTCACTGGTGCGAAGACCAATTAATACGGTTGTTGTGTAAGGATAAAGGCTGGATTGCGCAAGGCCTTGAGCATTGAAGGTGGAGGTGCAGCAATTGTTCAGATTAACAGATGTTAATGTTATTTCAATCGAAGAGTCAGAATAATGGAAGTCTCCTATCCCTTTCTAGTTTGGGACATATGAAGTAACTCCAGTTGTCTTACATGTGTATGGCGTTTGTAAGAAAATACTGCTTCCCTTAATTTTATTTCAGGAATGTCTCCACTGGAGTTATTTCCTTGGCAGGCAGGAGTTTTGCTTCTCTTTTTGTAGAACGTTTTGATTTGTGAATCATTAGAAATTCAATGGTGGAATGCTGTACCTCGCTCCAAACCCCTGGAGAGAACAGAACTGTTGGCCATTAAAGAGGTCTTTAATTTGTTTACTACTGTACCTAGTCCAGACAGCATGGTGAAGGAGATGACCTCCAGACATGAGGTCTGGGTTATACCATGTTTCTGAAGTAAGGTGGGTCCTATTATAGCTGCCTGTCAATTTTGCAGAAAAAGGGAGGAAATAATTTTCCACAGTGCTTCTAATACCGTATCCTCTTTCAATGAAGGAGCCTGTACTACTATACCTCATGAAAACACTGAATTGAAGTATAAGTTATCTTTCTGTTGCCTGTACTTTTCCAGGCCACTTATTTCTGTAGCATTTTGGTAACATCAGACCACTTCTGTGCAGTTGGCAATTTATGAACACAGAGGCTTTCTCCTCCTCCACAAATACAAGATCTACAAGCAATATAACTTAATTTTTCAATTCATAGAATTTACAGTGCAGAAGGAGGCCATTTGGCCCATCGAGTCTGCACCAGCTCTTGGAAAGAGCACCCTACCCAAGGTCAACACCTCCACCCTATCCCCATAAGCCAGTAACCCCACCCAACACTAAGGGCAATTTTGGACACTAACGGCAATTTATCATGGCCAATCCACCTAACCTGCACATCTTTAGACTGTGGGAGGAAACCGGAGCACCCGGAGGAAACCCACGCACACACTGAGAGGATGTGCAGACTCCGCACAGACAGTGACCCAAGCCGGAATCGAACTTAGGACCCTGGAGCTGTGAAGCAATTGTGCTATCCACAATGCTACCGTGCTGCTTACTTGGGTAGGCAAAAAATTATAATCTGGAGCATAACAACTATAACCAAAACTTGCATTTATATAGCACCTTTTATAAACTAACATGTTCCTGGGTATTTCATTGCAGCATTATTGAATCATATAATTCTTACATCATAGATAGAGACCATTTGGCCCATCATGTCTGTGCTCCCTCTCTGTAAAAACAATTCCTGTAGTCCCACTCCCCTATCCTTTCCCAAAGCCTTACACGTTTTCTTCCTTGGATAATTATCCAATTGTCTTTTGAAAATTTTAATTGAATCTGCATCCATCATACTCAGGCAGTTCATTCCAAATTCTAACCATAGGCTTGTCGCTATTGCTTTTTCTGCCAGTCACCTTAAATCAACCCATCTACCAGTGGGAACTGGTTCTCCCTATCTACTCTAGCCAGACCCCTTATGATCTTCAAATCTCTTCTTAATCTTCTCTTCTTCCAGGAGAACAGCTGCAGCTTCTCCAGTCTATTCAAGTAACTGAAGTTCCTCATCCCTGGAACCATTCTCGTGAAACTTTTCTGCGCCCTCATTCCTACTTCGGTGTTGCCAAAACTGATATGGTGGTTAACGCAGTTTTCAAATTGTCAAATGCCTCCTGATATTCTGACCTCCATTGAAATTTCCTGTCAGTGGAGCAACCACACTACTAGAGTTTGAGGCAAATTTTCTGTACAAATAACTCATGCCCAGAAATCTCAAAACTTCTCTTCTCGTTGACGGTATTGGGAACTCCCCAGTAGCTTTCGTTTTCACGTTCCCTGAGGCCATCTGACAGTATGGCCAAAGAATGTGACTTGGATTTTCGCAAACTCACTTTTAGTCAAGTTTACCTCCTAGCCAGCCTCTTGTAGCCGATCGAACAATTCCTTCAAGTGTTCTAAATGCTTCTTCCACGTTTGACTGAACACCACCAGATCATCTATTTAACAATTCTTTAGCCTAGAAATGACATTGGAATGTTGCTAGCGCATTCTTCATTCCATCTGACATAACTTTAAACTGCCACACTATTTGGTGTCACAAAAGCCGAAACTTCCTTCGCCCTTTCCGATGTAGGTACTTGCCAGCATCCTTTCAGTAAGCCAGTTTTGGTAATGAAATTCGCTTGTCCCACCTTTTCAATACAATCTTCCAAATCATAGAATTCCTACCGTGCAGAAGGAAGACATTCAGCCCATCGACTCTGCACTGACCCTCTGAAAGAGCCCCCTACCTAGACCAGTGCCTCTGCAAATTCCACTCTTACTTCCCTCAGTGTCTTTAGATGCACCCCATCCATGCCCGGTGACTTATCAACTTTAAGTATATCCAGCCTAAGAACTACCTCTTTGCCAGTCCAGTATCTCAACCTTTTGGTCTCAGTCAGTCCTAATCCCCCTCTTACCACCTTTTTACTCTTTAAATGCCTACAGAAGACTTTGGTTCCCTTTTATCTTAGCTGCCAGTTTCTTCTGATACTGCCTCTTTTCTTCTTATTTATTTTCTCACTTCCCCTCTGAATTTTCAATATTCAGCTTGATTTTCAATTGTTTTCGCCACATCACATCATATCGCCACATCTTTTCTTATTTATCTTACTCTCTATTTCATCCATCATTCAGAAGCTCTGGACTTGTTTGTCCTATCTCTTGCCCTCATAAAAACAGTCCTTGACTGTACCCAAACTAACTCATCTTTAAAAATGACCAATTAATCTGTTGTAGTTCTCCTGCCAATTTCTGCTTCCAATTTACCTGGACTAGATCTATTCTCACCCTTTTGAAGATATCCCTTTGTCAGTTAATTATTTTTACTTTGGATTGCTTCTTGTCCTTTTCCATAGCCACTTTAATCTAATAATACAATGAGCGCTCTCCCCTATATGTTCCCCTACTGACAATTGATCTGTTTAAACCACCATATTCCCCGGGACCAGAGCCAGCAATTGCTCCTTCCTTGTTGGGCTAGGAACACTTAGAATCACAGAATTGTTACAGCGCAGAAGGAGGCCATTTGGTTCATCATATCTGCATCGGCTCTCTGAATGAACATTATGACTTTAGTGCCATTCCCATGCCTTTCCCCATATCCCTGCATATTGTTTCTATTCAAATTATCATCTAATGCCCTCTTGACTGCCGTGATTGAAGCTGCCTCCACTACACTTTCAGGCAGTGTACTCCATACCTGAACCACTCATTGAGTTTTTTCCTTGCATCACATTAAATCTGTGTCCTCATGTTCTTGATCCTTTTATAAGTGGGAACAGTATCTCCCGATCTGTTCTGCCCAGCCTTCGCATGATTTTGAACATCTCTATCAAACCTCCTCTTGGCCACCTTCTCTTCAAGGAGAGGAGTCTCAACCTCTCCATTCTATTGCCGTAACAGAAGTTTCTCATCCCTGGAACCATTCTTGTAAACCTCTTCTGCATTGTCTCCATGCATTTACATCCTTCCTATCATGGCGTGCCCAGAACTGTACACCGTACTCTAGCTAAGATCTAACTCATATCTTGTCTATTTAGAGTTTATTACATTCCCGCTTACTCTAATTCCACCTAATATGTTAGTAGTTCTTAAATTAGTGCTATTTGTCTTCTGCAATTATTTGTACATTTGTTTTCCTCATGGTTCTCCAACCACTGCATATTTAGTTGAACTTTCTCCAATAACACGAGTAAATCATTCCGCAAAGACATTGGTCCCAGTTCTGTTGAGGTGAAACCTGTCCAGCCTGTAAAGGTCCCATCTCCCCCAGAACAAGTCCGAATATCCCAGGAATCAAAAGCCTCCCTCCTGCAGTATCTCTCCAATTGCGCATTCATCTATTCTAATCTCCTATTTCTATGCTCACTAATGTGTGGCGCCAGGAGTGATCTAGAAATTTCTGATTTTGCTGACCTGCTTGCAAGTTTCTTTCCAAGCTCCCTAAACTCAGATTTCAGAACCTCATTGCTCTTTCTACATATGTTCTTAGTGCCAATGTGAGCCACAACTGCTAACAGTTCACCCTACTCCCTCCGAATGCCCTGCAGCCATTCAGTGACATCCTTGACCATGGTACCAGCAAGGCAACATAGCCATGAAATAAAAGGAAAAGACTGTGGATGCTGGAAATCAAAAATATCAATTGAAAATGCTGGATAAACTCAGCATGTCTGGCAGCATCTCTGGAGACAGAAACAGAGTTAACATTTTGAGTTCAATATGACTCTTTGGAATTGAGGAAGAGTTTGTATTGGACTCGAAATGTTAACTCTGGGCGTGATCGACAGAAAAATTTCTAAGTGTGGTAGAGAATGGGAAATGCTGGGTGATTCCTGACAGCCAACCCGGCAAGGCCGTCACTGGTATCTAACATTAATTCGAGCACTTAATAATGCCCCACAGGCTTTATGCCATAAATGACTGCCCCACCGGCTGATTCACCAGGACTGTGCTGGCAGCTCCCCGCTAAAGAGGGGGAGCAGCACTTAAACCGATCCCGCAGAGCAAACCCCAAACAGCACGTAACCATGCCTCTGCACAAACCAGCTTCATGATTTGGGGATATCGACCTGGCTGGTTGATGAAGGGTATGACCAGACCGGTGCGCGCAAGGTAACATGTGCCATCTATTACCCTCTGGACTTGGGGCATCCTGGTGATGACAGAAAATCCTGCTGCCCGGGCATCTTGATGGGCTTGGTCCAGGTCAAAGTTTATATAATCAGCTGCCCAGCCAAACAGGGCATCCGTGACTTCATGGATCCACTTGTGGGCTGTTGGTTAGGATATATCACACAAGTCCCTGCTGGAGCCCTGGAATGATCTTGAGACATAAACATTCAGGGCTGCAGTGACCTTGACGGCCACTGGGAGCGGGTAGCCTCCTCGTCCACGTGGTGCCAAGTCTGCAAGGACATGGCACAGGTGCGGCAATGTCTTTTTGTTGAGGTGGAGCCTCCTGCGGCACATGCAGGAGGCTCCACCTCAACTGTCTGTCATCTGTTCAAAGGACCAGCAACGCAGCACGGTAGCCTTGTGGATAGCACAATTGCTTCACAGCTCCAGGGTCCCAGCTTCGATACCAGCTTGGGTCACTGTCTGTGCGGAGTCTGCACATCCTCCCCGTGTGTGCGTGGGTTTCCTCCCGGTGCTCCGGTTTCCTCCCACAGTCCAAAGATGTGCAGGTTAGGTGGATTGGCCATGATAAATTGCCCTTAGTGTCCAAAATTGCCCTTAGTGTTGGGTGGGGTTATGGGGATAGGGTGGAGGTGTTGACCTTGGGTAGAGTGCTCTTTCCAAGAGCCGGTGCAGACTCGATGGGCCGAATGGCCTCCTTCTGCACTGTAAATTCTATGAAACGCCTGACCACCTTGGGCCGTCGCCAGCCTCCCCGTCTGGGTCCCTCCCTGGCCGGATGGGCGGCCAGGTCCTCTGTGTGAATCAGGGGCCTGCACGCAGGCTGTCGCCTCTAGCCACTGTTGATGCTGCTGCCGCCACCACCTCGGGCGTTTGGCTGCCTTGCCTGCCAATGCCACTGTGAGGGCTGCTTCCGCGGGGTCAATGATATCATCCATAATGTAATACCTGTAAGGAATTGGGGAGGCTGTGAGACTGCATTTCAGGCAACATAACCCGATTGTCTTCACATCTGTGGCCACAGAAACGCCAGCCTGTTCCCCCAAGCATTAAAAGCCCCTATCAATGTGTCTTTCCTGAGCACCCTCCTCTCCCCCCCCCCCCCCCCCCCCCCCCCCCCAACTACACAGTTATTATGGACTTGGGCTCTGGCTTCACTCCCCAGAGGAACCATCACTCGACATCAGTTTTCAGAAGTGAATTATGGTTGGAGAGCAAGATGCACTCAAATTCGCGCACTAGCCTGGTCTTTCTTGACAACTGGGCACTTACCCTTTTCCTCCCTACCTGCATACCTTAAACTGTGAGATGACCACACCTATAAATATTCTATTCACAGAACTTTCAGCCTCTCAGATATACTGCAGTGTCGCCAGTTACTGCACAAGCTTCGAAACACGGAGCACTAACTAATGACACTTCCTGCATGCGTGGTTGTTCAGTGCAAAAGAAAAGTCCCGGAGTTCCCACATGAAATAGGAAGCACACTCCACAGAGTGATGGGGCCTTGCCCCACCTCAATGTATTACACAATTAAACTTAATACTCAAATACAACCCACCAGCTACTCACCAATCAGCTGCTTCTCCAATGCTCATGTCACTTTATTTTGTAAGGAGGTTAACTGAAATGTTATGTTTAATTCTTAATATCGAACCACCAATCTTAAATTACTGAAAAATGTAGATGTCTTTAATGTCATTATTCCGCGTTATTTAATTTAATGTTATCTCCCAAATTTAATAATAATAATCGCTTATTGCCACAAGTAGGCTTCAATGAAGTTACTGTGAAAAGATTTGATTGATTAATTGAGCTCTGATTTTAATTAAGGTAAATTATCAAGTTGGGTTCAGCATTTTTTAGTTTTGCATTAATAGCCTTACTCTATAGTTGATTTGTTTTAGATTAGATTAAAGGCTTACCAGTAAGCTGACCCCAGATGACTCCTTGTCTTGTCACATAGTTTCAAGATTTTTTTCCTCCACTCTCATTTGGCTCAGACTCACAGCCTGCCTGATCCAAGCCTGCTTTGTTGCACCAATCCGATCCTGGGCTGCTTTATGCTGCCATACCTCAATCCCATTCAGCTTTATGCTTCTCCACTTCGATCCTGGCCTGATTTATGCTGCTCCACTCTGATCTCAGCCTACTTTATGCTGCTCTGCTCTGATCTCAGCCTGCTTTATGCTGCTCTGATCTCAGCCTGCTTTATGCTGCTCTGATCTCAGCCTGCTTTATGCTGCTCTGATCTCAGCCTGCTTTATGCTGCTCTGATCTCAGCCTGCTTTATGCTGCTCTGCTCTGATCCCAGCCTGCTTTATGCTGCTCTGCTCTGATCCCAGCCTGCTTTATGCTGCTCTGATCTCAGCCTGCTTTATGCTGCTCTGATCTCAGCCTGCTTTATGCTGCTCTGAACTGATCTCAGCCTGCTTTATGCTGCTCTGCACTGATCTCAGCCTGCTTTATGCTGCTCTGCTCTGATCTCAGCCTGCTTTATGCTGCTCTGCTCTGATCTCAGCCTGCTTTATGCTGCTCTGCTCTGATCTCAGCCTGCTTTATGCTGCTCTGATCTCAGCCTGCTTTATGCTGCTCTGCTCTGATCTCAGCCTGCTTTATGCTGCTCTGAACTCAGCCTGCTTTATGCTGCTCTGCACTGATCTCAGCCTGCTTTATGCTGCTCTGCACTGATCTCAGCCTGCTTTCTGCTGCTCTGCTCTGATCTCAGCCTGTTTTGTGCTGCTCTGCTCTGATCTCAGCCTGCTTTATGCTGCTCTGCTCTGGTCTCAGCCTGCTTTATGCTGCTCTGATCTCAGCCTGCTTTATGCTGCTCTGATCTCAGCCTGCTTTATGCTGCTCTGCTCTGACCTCAGCCTGCTTTATGCTGCTCTGATCTCAGCCTTCTTTATGCTGCTCTGCTCTGATCTCAGCCTGCTTTATGCTGCTCTGCTCTGATCCCAGCCTGCTTGATGCTGCTCTGATCCCAGCCTGCTTTATGCTGCTCTGATCTCAGCCTGCTTTATGCTGCTCTGATCTCAGCCTGCTTTATGCTGCTCTGATCTCAGCCTGCTTTCTGCTGCTCTGCACTGATCTCAGCCTGCTTTCTGCTGCTCTGCTCTGATCTCAGCCTGCTTTATGCTGCTCTGCTCTGATCTCAGCCTGCTTTATGCTGCTCTGATCTCAGCCTGCTTTCTGCTGCTCTGCTCTGATGTCAGCCTGCTTTATGCTGCTCTGATCTCAGCCTGCTTTTTGCTGCTCTGCTCCGATCTCAGCCTGCTTTATGCTGCTCTGCTCTGATCTCAGTCTGCTTTATGCTGCTCTGATCTCAGCCTGCTTTATGCTGCTCTGCACTGATCTCAGCCTGCTTTCTGCTGCTCTGCTCTGATCTCAGCCTGCTTTATGCTGCTCTGCTCTGATGTCAGCCTGCTTTATGCTGCTCTGATCTCAGCCTGCTTTATGCTGCTCTGCTCTGATCTCAGCCTGCTTTATGCTGCTTCGCTCTGATCGCAGCCTGCTTTCTGCTGCTCTGCTCTGATCTCAGCCTGCTTTATGCTGCTCTGCTCTGATCTCAGCCTGCTTTATGCTGCTCTGCTCTGATCTCAGCCTGCTTTATGCTGCTCTGCTCTCAGCCTGCTTTATGCTGCTCTGATCTCAGCCTGCTTTATGCTGCTCTGCTCTGATCTCAGCCTGCTTTATGCTGCTTCGCTCTGATCTCAGCCTGCTTTCTGCTGCTCTGCTCTGATCTCAGCCTGCTTTATGCTGCTCTGCTCTGATCTCAGCCTGCTTTATGCTGCTCTGCTCTGATCTCAGCCTGCTTTATGCTGCTCCGCTCTGATCTCAGCCTGCTTTATGCTGCTCTGCTCTGATCTCAGCCTGCTTTATGCTGCTCCACTCTGATCTTAGCCTGCTTTATGCTGCTCTGCTCTGATCCCAGCCTGCTTTATGCTGCTCTGATCTCAGCCTGCTTGATGCTGCTCTGATCTCAGCCTGCTTTATGCTGCTCTGATCTCAGCCTGCTTTATGCTGCTCTGCTCTGATCTCAGCTTTATGCTGCTCTGCACTGATCTCAGCCTGCTTTATGCCACTCTGCTCTGATCTCAGCTTGTTTTATGCTGCTCTGCACTGATCTCAGCCTGCTTTATGCTGTTCTGCTCTGATCTCAGCCTGCTTTCTGCTGCTCTGCTCTCATTCTAACTTGCTTCTTGCTGCTGCACTCCAATCCTGGCTTGTTTTATCAAACTAAGTTTGGCACCAAGCCTTGTGGGCAAATGAGCAAAACCTCATCAAAGAGGTTGGTTGTAAGGAGTGTCTTGAAAGCGGAAGGAGAGGTTTAAAAAGGGAATTCCAATGGTTGGGGCCTGGACAGCTGAAGGCAAGGCTATCAGTGGTGACGTGATTAAAGAGGCCACAATTGGAGGAGAGCAGATATACAAGGTTGTAGAGATGGAAGGAATCAGGAATGGTAAGGCCATGGAGTGATTTGCAAAGAAAGAGAATTTTAAATTTGCGGTATTACCTCACTAGAAGTCAGTATAGGCCAGTGGTGTGGAACTTGGTGCAAGTTACAACATGGGCAACAGAGTTTTGGATGACATCAGGTTTACGGAGGGTAGAGCGAGGGTGGGCAGCCAAGCGTGAGTTGGAATTGTCAAGTGTATAGGTGACAAAGGTATGCATGAGGCTTTCAGCAGCAAATGAACTGAGGCAGGTGCAGAGTCTGGTAAACTTAGCAAGGTGAAAATTGGCGGTTTCTTACTGGAACGGATATGTGGTCAGAAGTTTATCTCCGGGGCAATTCTGACACCAAGGTTAATAAACTATGAAGTTGAGCCTCAAACAGTTTCTATGGATAGGGTGGAGTTGGTGACTAGGCCATGGGATTTCTGGCAGAGACCAAAAATATTGGCTTTGATCTTGGTAATATATTTGGACAAAATTTCTGCACTTCCAATACTGACCTTTGGACAAGTGGTCTGACAATTTAGAGAGTGTAGAGGGGTAACAGAAGTGGTGGTGAGATAGAGTTGGGTATCATCAGCACACATTTGGAAACTGATGCTGTGCTTGATGCTGTTGAATGGCAGCATGTAGGCAAGAAATCAGAGGGGACCGAGGCTAGATTGTATATCAGAGATAATGGTACAAAAGTAAGAAAATAAGCCATTGCAGTTGAGACTCTGATTACATTTAGAGAGCTAAGAAAGCAATCAGGGGATTGCAGTCCCATCCAGATGGGCGACAGTGGAATTGTATCAGGCCAGGTAAGTGGGGGATCTTGGACGGGGAGTGACTGCAATTTAGAAAGTGGGGGGGTAAATGGGACCTTTTTGGATGCTAGATATAAGAACATAAGAACTAGGAGCAGGAGTAGGCCATCTGGCCCCTCGAGCCTGCTCCACCATTCAATGAGATCATGGCTGATCTTTTGTGGACTCAGCTCCACTTTCCGGCCCGAACACCATAACCCTTAATCTCTTTATTCTTCAAAAAACTATCTATCTTTATCTTAAAAACATTTAATGAAGGAGGCACAAAGCGGGAGTAACCTCTTGGGCAGGGGATGTGGGCGGTGGTGGGGGTTGCCACTTAGGCACAATGGGCAGCATCCTGAATTATGTGACGCCCGTCCCCTCCCACCTTTACAAAAATATTTTTTAAAAACAGTCTGCCCACCTCCACCTGCCGACCCACACCAACCATTTTATGGCGTGTGCAGTGTATTGTATGGGTCAATTGGTTTGTTAACAAGTTCAATTGATGCTTAATTATTTATTGAACAATCACGGTGGCTGCCCATTTACAAAATACAAAAGTCTGAGAACACGCACTACCAGTTTCAAAAACGGCTTCTTCTCCGCTGTTACCAGACTCCTGACTGACCCTCTTATGGACCGAACAGATTTCTCCACACATCTTCTCTACTGAGTAGTAAAACACTCCGTATGCTTCACCTGATGTCTGTGTCTATGTATTTACATTGTGTACCTATCGTATGTCTTATGTTTTTTCATGTTTGGAACGGTCTGCCTGGACTGAATGCAGAACAATACTTTTCACTGTATTTCGGTACACGTGACAATAAACCTAAATCCAGTCCAATTTTGGCAAATGCTCACCTACTGCATTATGGGGACAGCTTGGGAAGGTGGTGGGCTTGTCACCCCTGGTATTTTATGTGTTCCCCAACCAAAAACACACCCAGCAGGGGGGCATGCAATTCAGCCCATGTTTTATTTTTATGAATGAATATTCCCAGGCCATTTGAGAAATTGATTTGTTAATTATTACAGAAAGTCAGTCTTAACATCAAATGGATGTTGAGTCCAAATTTATGGTAGAATCTCTTAACAAAGAAAATAATGGCATCTCCTTACTTATCTTTAGAGGTATTAATGATGCATTATGCCTATTTGTTGTAGTCTATTGTCAAGATTCATCCATCCTTCATCAGTTTACCTGTAGATAGTTGTTACACCCTCCTCCATGTTGAACCACATTTCTTACTTTCCATGCCTCTTTGTTTTTATTCTTGTCAAATTTTTTTTAAAATTTAATAAACATTTTATTGAGGTATTTTTGGTATAGAAACAACAAGATACATGAAACCATAAACATAGTGCGAAAACCGTTTACCTTTCGTACAGGTCTCACCCTTATTGACCTCCTACTCTAACCTGACCCCCCCCCCCCCCCCCAGTCTGCTGACGATTAATTTTCCGCAAGGAAGTCGACGAACGGTTGCCACCTCCGGGTGAACCCTAACACAGTGAACCTCTCAAGGCAAACTTAATTTTCTCCATACAGAGAAAGCTAGCCATGTCCGATAGCCAGGTCTCTGACTTCGGGGGCTTTGGGTCCCTCCATGAGGGAAGCAAAGGCCAGAACATCTGCCTCTTTCTCCTCCTGGATTCCCGGATCTTCCGACACCCCGAAAAGCGCCACCTCTGTACCCAGCGCCACCCTTGTTTTTAAAACCTTGGACATGACGTCTGCAAACCCCTGCCAAAATCCCCCAAGCTTTGGACATGTCCAAAACATGTGGACAAGGTTCGCTGGCCCTCCCGTGCATTTTGTGCACCTGTCCTCCACCACAGAGAATCTGCTCATCCGGGCCATTGTCATGTGAGCCCGGTGCACAACCTTAAATTATATCAGGCTGAGCCTGGCACATGTTGCAGACGTGTTGACTCTACTCCACACGTCTGCCCATAAACCATCCTCTACCTCACTCCCCAGTTCCTCCTCCCACTTACGCTTCAGCTCCTCGGTCTTGCGTCTCCTCCGACCCCATAAGCTCCTTATAGATGTCCGAGACGCTCCCCTCCCCTAACCACCCTCTGGAAATTACCCTATCCTGAATCCCCCTCAGCGGTAGGAGCGGGAAGGTTGTCACCTGCTTACGAAGGAAGTCACGCACCTGCAAGTATCTGAATTAGTTTCCCCTCGCCAGCCCAAACTTTTCCTCCAGCGCCCTCATACTCGGGAAACTCCCCTCTATGAACACATCCCCCATCCTCTCAATCCCCGCTCTCAGCCATACCCGGAGCCCCCCATCCATACTCCCCGGGGCAAACCAGTGGTTATCACAAATTGGGGCCCAGACCGATGCTCCCACATGCCACCCCAACTCTCAGGGCTGCCATCACCACGGGGCTGGTGGAGTACTGCGCCGACGGGAGTGGCAGAGGCGCAGTTACCAACATCCCCAAATTGGTGCCCTTACAAGAAGCCGCCTCCATACGCACCCACGCTGATCCCTCCCCCACCACCCACTTCCTGATCATGGCTATGTTAGCCGCCCAGTAATAATTGATAAAATTTGGCAGCGCCAGCCCGCCCTCTCCCCGGCTTCGCTCGAGCATTACCTTCCTTACCCGCGGGGTCTTGCACGCCCAGACGAAGCCCGTGATCACCCTGTTGACCCGCTTAAAAAAGGACCGCGGAATAAAAATGGCGAGACATTGAAATACAAATAGGAACCTCGGGAGGACCGTCATTTGCACAGTTTGTACCCTCCCGGCCAGCAACAACGGGAGCGCGTCCCATCTCCAGAAATCGTCCTTCATTTGGTCCACTAGCCGGGCCAGATTCAGTCCCATTCCCGCGCCACTTGGATGCCCAGGTAGCTAAAACTACTCCCTACTGACCAAAACTGCAGCTCCCCCAGTCGCCCATCCTGTCCCCTCGCCTGAACCACAAACATCTCACTCTTTTCCATGTTTAGCTTAGACCCCGTACAGAAGCAGATCATCCGCATAGAGCAAAACCCTGTGCTCCACCCCCCCGACCAGTCCTCTCCAGCCCCTTGAAGCTCTCAGAGCAATTGCCAACGGCTCTATAGCCAGCGTAAACAACAGTGGGGAGTGGGGCATCCCTGTCTCGTCCCCCAATACAATCTAAAATAGTCTGAAGTTGCCCTGTTCGTCTGCACACCTGCCACAGGAGCCTGATACAGTAATCTGACCCAGTCAATAATGTCCCGCCCAAATCCGAAACGTCCCAGTACCTCCCGCAGATAGTCCCATTCGACCCGATTAAAAGCCTTTTCTGCATCCATTGCAATCACAACCTCAACCTCCCTACCTTCTGGGGGCATCATGATCACATTTAACAACCTTCTTACATTGGCCACCCACTGCCTACTCTCAGTGAGGATAGACTGCGGGGACAAGTTGAGGCAAGTATCCTGCAGAGGGCAGCAGAGCGGCGACGCTGATTGGCTGTTGCGGGGCGTGATTTGCCTCCGGTGCAGTCACTGCGACTAGAAGGAGCTCTCAGTGAGGATAGACTGCGGGGACAAGTTGAGGCAAGTATCCTAGTAGTTACTGCTGAGAATGAAGGTAGCTGGGTGACGTTTAAAAGGAGGGGGAAGAATCAGTCAGTGCAGGGATCCCCTGCGGTTTTTCCCCTCAATAACAGGTATACCGTTTTGGATACTGTTGTGGGGGGGGGGGGAACCTACCTGAGGTAACCCACGGTGATCAGGTCTCTGGCACTGAGTCTGTCCTGTGGCTCAGAAGGGAAGGGGGGAAAGCAGGAGAGCATTAGTTATTGGAGGCTCTACAGTTAGAAGTACTGATAGGCGGTTCTGTGACAACGATAGAGGCTCATGGTTGGTGTGTTGCCTCCCGGGTGCCAAAGTCCGTGACCTCTCTGATCGTAGGACAAATTTGAATGCAGATTACATGGTTAACGGTAGGGTTCTGACGAATGTGGAGGAGCAGAGAGATCTCGGAGTTCATGTCCATAGATCTCTGAAAGTTGCCACCCAAGTGGATAGAGCCGTGGGGCCCCGCCTCTTGTCCGTCTATCCACATATTGTTTGAGGAAACCCTGCACACACTGGATAACAGGGTGATTGAGTGTAAGAGCCGTAAGGTTATGCTGCCGTACAGGACCTTGGTTAGACCACATTTGGAGTATTGTGTGCAGTTCTGGTCACCTCATTATAGGAAGGATGTGGAAGTATTGGAACGGGTGCAAAGGAGATTTACCAGGATGCTGCCTGGATTGGTGGGTGGGTCTTATGATGAAATGTTGAGGGAGCTAGGGCTTTTCTCATTGGAGCGAAGGAGGATGAGAGGTGACTTAATTGAGGTGTATAAGATGATGAGGGGGATAGATAGAGTGGACGTTCAGCGACTTTTTCCTCGGGTGGATGTTGCCGTTACAAGGGGGCATAACTATAAGGTTCATGGTGGAAGATATAGGAGGGATGTCAGAGGTAGGTTCTTTACTCAGAGAGTGGTTGGGGCGTGGAACGCACTCCCAGCTATGGTAGTTGAGTCGGACACTTTAGGAACTTTCAAGCAGTTATTGGATAGGCACATGGACTGCACAAGAATGATTGGGAGTAGGTTGATTTGATCTTAGTTTCAGACTAGTTCGGCACAACATTGTGGGCCGAAGGGCCTGTACTGTGCTGTACAGTTCTATGTTCTTAACAAACCCCGTCTGGTCCTCCCCAATAACGTCCAGAACACAATCCTCAACCTTGGAGGACAAGATTTTGGCCAGCAACTTGGCATCCACATTCAGCAGGGAGATCCGCTGAATGTAGGACCCACACAGCTCCGGGTTCTTGTCCCGCTTGAGAATCAGCAAAATCATTGCCTGTGACATCGTCGGGGGCAGCACCCCTCTCTCTCTTGCCTCATTAAACATCCACAACAACACTGGCCCCAATATCCCCGAGAACATTTTATAGAACTCTACTGGGTACCCGTCCGGACCCGGGGCCTTATCCCCCTGCATGGCCATCAAGCCCTCCACTATCTCTTCCAGCCCAATTGGGGCCCCCAGCCCTTCTACACGCTCTCCGTTCACCGTTGGGAAATTCAGCCCCTCCAAGAAGTGCCTCATCCCCTCCGGCCCCGCAGGGGTTTCCGACCTGGTGTAAAAATCTCTGAACGCCTTATTCACCCCTACCGAATCACCAACCAGGTTCTCCTCACCGTCCTTTACTTTCCCTAGCTGCCTCCCTCTTCCTAAGCTGCTATGCGAGCATTCTATGTTCATAAATCGCTCCCTCGCCTTTCTCAGCTGCTGCACTGCCCTCCCTGTGGTCAGCAAACTAAACTCCGCCTGCAACCTCCGCCGGTCCCTTAATAGCCCTGCTTCTGGGGTCTCAGCATACCTCCTATCAATCTGTAGTATCTCCTTTACCAGTCTGTCCGTCTCTGCCCTGTCAACCTTCTCCCTATGAGCCCGGATCGAGATCAGCTCCCGCCTTACCACCGCCTTCAGTGCTTCCCAAACCACCACTGCCGAAGTTTCCCCGTGTCATTGACCTGCAGGTAGTTCTGAATGCATTTCCTCAGCCGCTCGCACATCCCTTCGTCAGCCAAAAGTCCCACATCTAACCTCCAGTGCGGACGCTGATTACTGTCTTTATTAACCTGCAGGTCAACCCAGTGCGGTGCATGGTCTGAGATTGTGATCGCCGAATACCCCGTGTCTGCTACCCCAGCCAGAAAGACCCTGCTCAAAATAAAAAAATCAATCCGGGAGTACACTTTATGCTTGTGTGAGAAGAAGGAGACCTCCTTCGCCCTCGGCTGCCCAAACCTCCATGGATCTACTGCCCCCATCAGCTCCATAAACCCTCTTAGCTCCCTTGCCATTGCTGGCACCCTGCCCGTTTTCAAGCTTGACCGGTCTAAGTCCATATCTGTATTGAAGTCCCCTCCCATGACCAACCTGTGCGAGTCCAGGACCGGTATCTTCCTCAGCATCCTCCTTATCAACTCCACATCATCCCAATTTGGCGCACACACGTTTACTAATACCACGTGCACCCCCTCCAGTTTCCCACTAACCATAATGTCCGGACCTCCCACGTCCGAGACTATTCTACCCGCCTCAAACACCACCCACTTATTAATCAGGATCGCGACCCCTCTAGTCTTTGAATCTAGTTCCGAGTGAAACACCTGGCTGACCCAGCTTTTCCTCAGTCTAACCTGGTCCGTCACCTTAAGGTGCATCTCCTGCAACATCACTACGTCCACCTTCAGTCCCCTAAGATGCACGAACACACGTGCCCTTTTGACTGGTCCATTTAATCCTCGAACATTCCAGGTGATCAGCCTAGTTGGGGGGCTCATTGCCCCCCCTCCGCCGATCAGCCACCCCCTTTTTTAGGCCCGCCACCAGCCCGTGATCCGCGCCTGCACCGGCCCAACCCCAGGCAGCCCCCGACCTCCTCTCTGTCCCTCAGCCCAAGTCCCTCCCTCGCCAGCAAAACATTCACCCACCCCTCCCTCCCCCAGCAAGAACACCCTGTAACCCAATCCCTTTCCTAAACCAAACATATGCACACACCCCCACTGCGCTTCCAAGAGTTAGCTCACCCAGCTAGCTTGGTGGCCCCCATCTCTGGCGCCAGATAGTCTCCCACCCACCGCTTATGCAAACAAATTCCAACATCAAACAATCCCCACACAATTGCCCAACAGAAAAACACCAAGATCAAAACTAGTACACCTCCATCCCCCAACAGTGCAAATGAAAACCTAAACTCACCCAGCTCTACTACTGGTTCCAAGCAGAACGAGAGACTTTTTACGAAAACAGAGAAACAAAACAGAGAAAACAGAAACACGAACGTTGCAGCCAAGTTAAAAAGGTTCTCAGTCCTTCGTCAGCCCTTTCATTCTTGCAAAGTCCAACGCGTCCTCAGGTGACTCAAAGTAAAAGTGCTGATCGTCGTGCGTGACCCAGAGACGGGCTGGGTATAACAGTCCAAACTTCACCCTTTTCTTGAAAAGGATCTCCCTGATCTGATTAAAGCCTGCTCTCCTCCTGGCCACCTCCACGCTCAGGTCTTGGTAAACCCGCAGGATGCTATTGTCCCACTTACAGCTCCGTGTCTGCTTGGCCCATTGTAGAATACGCTCCTTATCCGAGAACCTGTGGAATCTCAACACCAAAGCCCTCAGGGGATCTCCCATTCGCGGCTTCTTTGCAGATGCTCTGTGAGCCCTATCCACTTCCAAGTGCCGGGAGAATGCCCCATCCCCCAGCAGCTTCTCAAACATGCCTGCGACGTATGCCCCAGCGTCCGTTCCTTCGGACCCCTCCGGGAGCCCGATAATTCTTAGGTTCTGCCAGCGGGACCTACTATCTAGGTCCTCCATCTTCTCCAGAAGCTTCTTTTGCTGGTCCCTCAGCATCCCCACCTCCAGCTCCACCACGGTCTGATGCTCCTCCTGCTCAGACAGCGCCTTCTCCACCTTCTGGATCGCCCGAACCTGAGCTCCAGCCCCTCTATCGATACTTTTATCAGGTCCAAGCAGTCCCGTTTATGCGTAGCAAAGCCCTCCTGGATGACTTGCATCAGCTGCTCCATAGACTGCTGGGTCGACAAGCCAGAGGTTCACCCCTCCGCATGCTGTCCCCTGTTGCAACTGCAGCCCAAGTCTTCTCTGTCTTCTTATTTCTGCCCTTATGAACACTTCTAATCCTTTTCTCCATGCACCGAAGTGGGAATTCAGTAGAGAATTGGAACTGACATCCGTTCTGTGATTCAAGTCCGTTAAAAGATCGGGAGAAAAGGTCCAAAAGTCCGACCAGAGCGGGAGCCACCAAATGTGCGACTTACTCCTTCATAGCCGCCACCGGAAGTCCCTTGTCAAATTAAAATTGAGCATGTGAAAGACCACGGGCGGGATTCTCCAAGCCTCCGCGCTGAAATCGCGCTCGGCGCGGGGGCGGAGAATGGCCGTCAAACCCGAGATTGGGTCCGAAGCCGCTCCCGCGACGCTGGTTGGGCCATAGAAAGAGGCCCTCGCGGCGATTCACCAAGTGCAGCCGAGTGCAGCTGGCCATGTTCCCGACGGTGTGGTTCTCTCATGGTTCCACCCGTCGAGAACTCGGCGTGGCGGCTGCAGACTCAGTTCGCGGCCGCCCGGGTGGGGGTGGGGGGGGGAGGGGGGGGGCGGGGACATCATTTACGGGGGGCGCCTCCAGGAAAGCCAGGCTACTGATCGGGGGCCACCGATCCACGGGCGTGCGCAACCTGGGGGGGGGGGGCCTATCTTTTCGGTGCCGGTCTGCGGTGTGGGTCGACCATGTTGCGCGGACAACCGTCCTGAAGTGCAGGGCCCCGTATCAGCAGCCGGAGCTGCGTGGAGTACTCCTGGGCCCTGCTAGCCCCCTGCAAATCCGAGAATCACCCTGGACTTTCTCCAGGTAAGTCCAGAGTGATTTGCGCGTGTTTTTTCGCAGGCGTGGGGACATAGCCCCATTATTGGAGAATCCCGCCCCACGTGCTTTCTGGACTTTTTTGTTCTTCCCTACCCCTTGAGATGCATATGCTTTTTCTCTGGGTAAGATGACTGGATATTTTAAGATGAATCCTAAAATCTGTAACACTTTAAATACTGCAATAAATACTGCACTTGTAGATCAAAATTAAAAATATACTGAATTGTAATCATTTTATTTTATCCTTGACTACTACACAGTTCCTTAATGTCATTTTTGTAACAATAAAAATAGTTACAATTGTTTTAGACAGAAAAAGCAGACAGATTGAAAAATATTGAACGACTTTCAGGACTGGAGGGGTTAAAAAATTCTGGAAACTAATATAATATTTGATACACTATGTTCTACTCGAGAATTATGAAATAGATGCAGAAATTGAACAGAATTTTTAAAACTCCTTTGTTTATTTGTGCAGATGGTTGAGCAGGAAAGCCACTACTGATAAACCATTCGGTATTTCAGTGTAGCCACACTCAGTTATTTTTTTTAATCAGCCATCTGGCACAGAAAATGCTAATATATGTTTAAGCTTAGTTCTGCTCTTATTTACTGAGAAATGCAAAACCAGTATGCTCTGAGAGACAAAACAAAGGCAAGGTCAAAATTATGGCTGTAACTGCCAGTTTCTGTTTCTTATCAAATGGGGGATGGGGAGTGGGAATGAGAATGTTTTAAGAGTGTTTCGTGGAAATAACATGTACAGTTAAGTGATGAGATAATCCTAGGTGTTAGTGCCAAACTCCTAACCAGAGTCAACATACGGGCTTGATTTTCACTATGATGTAATCCAGACGTGTTGCATGACATTTTCAGGTGACCATTTCATTTCTAATGCCTGTGAGCAACACTTCTATCATGTGCTTGTATGTTTCCTGCAGGCTGTTGAAGCCCAGATCCGAAGCTTTGGTCAAACTCCTTCTCAACTTTTAATAGAACCACATCCTCCCAGAAGCTCTGCCATGCAAGTGGTAAGTATATTGCGTCCTGATAACCAGCATGCCCAGCTGCAGCTTAGTTCTGCATCCAAATGTGGTGGTTGGTATTGAGTACTCTGAAGAAACATCCAGCTATCTTCATGCTAAACTCACTTATGCTGTTTTGCACTTGTATGCCTGTGTGATTATCCCAATCTAGCAACAGGATCTCAGATAGGGTCTGTTGCTGTACCATTTATTCACTTAGATATAGAACATAGAACATAGAACAATACAGCGCAGTACAGGCCCTTCGGCCCACGATGTTGCACCGAAACAAAAGCCATCTAACCTACACTATGCCATTATCATCCATATGTTTATCCAATAAACTTTTAAATGCCCTCAATGTTGGCGGGTTCACTACTGTAGCAGGTAGGGCATTCCACGGCCTCACTACTCTTTGCGTAAAGAACCTACCTCTGACCTCTGTCCAATATCTATTACCCCTCAGTTTAAAGTTATGTCCCCTCGTGCCAGCCATATCCATCCGCGGGAGAAGGCTCTCACTGTCCACCCTATCTAACCCCCTGATCATTTTGTATGCCTCTATTAAGTCTCCTCTTAACCTTCTTCTCTCCAACGAAAACAACCTCAAGTCCATCAGCCTTTCCTCATAAGATTTTCCCTCCATACCAGGCAACATCCTGGTAAATCTCCTCTGCACCCGCTCCAAAGCCTCCACGTCCTTCCTATAATGCGGTGACCAGAACTGTACGCAATACTCCAAATGCGGCCGTACCAGAGTTCTGTACAGCTGCAACATGACCTCCTGACTCCGGAACTCAATCCCTCTACCAATAAAGGCCAACACTCCATAGGCCTTCTTCACAACCCTATCAACCTGGGTGGCAACTTTCAGGGATCTATGTACATGGACACCTAGATCCCTCTGCTCATCCACACTTCCAAGAACTTTATCATTAGCCAAATATTCCGCATTCCTGTTATTCCTTCCAAAGTGAATCACCTCACACTTCTTTACATTAAACTCCATTTGCCACCTCTCAGCCCAGCTCTGCAGCTTATCTATATCCCTCTGTAACCTGCTACATCCTTCCACACTATCGACAACACCACCGACTTTAGTATCGTCTGCAAATTTACTCACCCACCCTTCTGCGCCTTCCTCTAGGTCATTGATAAAAATGACAAACAGCAACGGCCCCAGAACAGATCCTTGTGGTACTCCACTTGTGACTGTACTCCATTCTGAACATTTCCCATCAACCACCACCCTCTGTCTTCTTTCAGCTAGCCAATTTCTGATCCATATCTCTAAATCACCCTCAATCCCCAGCCTCCGTATTTTTTGCAATAGCCTACCGTGGGGAACCTTATCAAACGCTTTGCTGAAATCCATATACACCACATCAACTGCTCTACCCTCGTCTACCTGTTCAGTCACCTTCTCAAAGAACTCAATAAGGTTTGTGAGGCATGACCTACCCTTCACAAAGCCATGCTGACTATCCCTGATCATATTATTCCTATCTAGATGATTATAAATCTTGTCTCTTATAATCCCCTCCAAGACTTTACCCACTACAGACGTGAGGCTCACCGGTCTATAGTTGCCGGGGTTGTCTCTGCTCCCCTTTTTGAACAAAGGGACCACATTTGCTGTCCTCCAGTCCTCTGGCACTATTCCTGTAGCCAATGATGACATAAAAATCAAAGCCAAAGGTCCAGCAATCTCTTTCCTGGCCTCCCAGAGAATCCTAGGATAAATCCCATTAGGTCCCGGGGACTTATCTATTTTCAGCCTGTCCAGAATTGCCAACACCTCTTCCCTACGTACCTCAATGCCATCTATTCTATTAGCCTGGGGCTCAGCATTCTCCTCCACAACATCATCTTTTTCCTGAGTGAATACTGACGAAAAATATTCATTTAGTATCTCGCCTATCTCTTCAGACTCCACACACAATTTCCCATCCCTGTCCTTGACTGGTCCTACTCTTTCCCTAGTCATTCGCTTATTCCTGATTGAAACCTTGTCTGTATTTACAAAGAGCCTGCAATTTATAGTCACTGCAGCATTAGATATTTTAGATGCTGAACAAAAAACTTCCAGCTACTGGGATGTTAGAAATCACCCGACATTTCTGGAACTTTCTGAAAACTATTCTAAAGTGATTTTAAAAGTGGTGTGCTGCTGTTCCTAATGCTTGATGTGTAGCACTAAGTCATAGAGAGCCCACTGAAAATCCCAGGTTTAATCTCTATTCTGTATATGTTAGTTAAGCACAGTAGAGCTAATATTGTTCATTTCAGTATCCCCTGGTTGGTGAAAATTGGCTCGTGATCACTATCCAGTGACCCCTGCTGGAATGCTATGGAAGGATAAGCTAAGGCTTGATTGTGATGGCCTCAAGGTTTCATACATTACCTCTTAGTCTCCCTCAAGCTCTCACATAAGGACAGACACTTGGGTAAGGTGCTCGTGGGTACTTGTATCCCAGTGCAAGATTACAGCCTCAAAGGAGAAAGAGTACAGGGGGCAGTGTGGAAAGCAATGCATATTCCAAAATTAGATACGAAGTTCAGATTCTCTTTTTGACACGGTATAGTACTTATTGTTTAGACTTGGCACACATTCACACCAGGTACAAGGAGCTTTTTGCTTCTATTCACAATAACATGTGATGCCAAACATATTTTGTTTTAATTTATTTAGAAATATGGATAGCATAATCACAGTATTAAATGTTTTATCCTTAATTCTTCCTGCCTAAGAAGTCTTACTCCTTTTATGAAAAGGAAGGCTGGATGGCAAAGTGCATTTGTTTATTAGCCCTCTGTGCCATACAAGTAGTTGGATACAGGCTGAACTCCCAAAACCCTGTGTAACAAGTTTTTAATGTCACCGAAGCTGCCTGAAGTCAGTTAGAAGTTTCAAAACACAAATAAATCATTCTTGGTCACTCGTTCAAATTTAATAACACAAAATAGAACAATATTGCATAAAAACACCAAAAGCTATCCAGCCTATGAGTGTAGTGGAGAAAAGAGAACAAAGTGTGTTGTATTTGTTGTGAGAATTGAGATAAAAGGTTTTACCAAAATACCTAAGGATGGAGTGCTTTCCTCTTTTCAGAGTTATGGTTTCCCTTTTATTGTTTAAGTCACCTAATAACATTTCATTTAGTTTCACCAAGCAAATTAGCTTTCAAAATGAGGCACAGATTTTAGAAAATAGGGTTGTGTCGTGCTGTGCAAAGTGCATCAGTGGTAATTTATACCAGGTGTGGTAATTAGTAGGCAAACGTACAATGCATATTTGTCTGCCGAGATTTCTGTTGCCCTATCCCCCAGAGCTTTCAGTGAATCAGATAGTTGGATTTAATTGAGGCTACATCAGATGAGGCATTACTGACACCTTTAATTGAATGAGTGTCTGGGGAGGATTAACTCATAATATTGATTGGCTTTTAGCCACTCTCACAGAAGGGTGTCATTGAAGCTTATTATCCACCGTATTATTTTTGCACTTTCCTTTATGCTCCAAAAATCGAATTGCTACTTTAACAATGCAAGCATGGGTTGTGATGATTCTTCCTTTACTTTGTCTTCAGATGACATCCAATTTAATCCAATTTTCTGTTTATGTCTTCAAAGTGGCTGTTTTCTAGTTTAGTTTTTATAAAATTGAGTCATTTGCCTACATAAGTCACTGTAATTGTGTGGGATATCTTGAGATGTTTCAACATGACAAATGCAAGTATTTTTATGTCATTCTATTATTTCTTTGAAATCATAGTCCATATGTCTACACTGATCCCTTGAATTAATGTTCATTTTCTTCTCTGCCTGGAATGCTTAGGATTGTTTTCTCCCACGGCACAAATCGTCTTTTTCTTTTTACCAATGTTAGCTTATTGTTCACAAAGTATGTAAATGCTTCTTGTATCTTGAAAATTTTTGAAGTTTAATGTTTCTGCTTTTATTTTTTTTAAAGAAAGCAACTCCATTCTCTGCTCTGAATAAGAGATTTTCTTTATTTAAAATAATTCAAGCTTTTTTCTCGAGCAAATAATGATTTAATGTTCAGAACTTCAGTACAAAAGATTTTTAAGACCTGTATCCCCTTTCGCTGTAGATGCACCTATGCTCTGTTTCCTGCTGCTAACCTATTTCTTCCTATTTGTCATTCTTCCTCTCTTGCTTTCACCTCTTTCCCATCACCTTTTTTGTTTTTATTTGATTTGGGGTTTTGCCACTGAACAGTATCTCCTCCTGCAGACACCTCTGATGTTCACAGACCAGATGCAGCAGGATGTCATCATGGTACTTAAGTTCCCATCCAACTCCCCAGTTACCCATGTTGCTGCCAACACTCAGCTGGGCCTGGCTGTACCAGCCATTATTACAGTAACTGCTAGCAGGCTGTTTGCTGTGAACAAGTGGCATAATGTTACCGGTGAGTATGGAGATGTTAGTGACAACACCTAAATTTACCATTCAGTCTTGATATACGGAATTATTGTTCTGTGCATGTTGATGTTAAAAAGACAGCTATATTCATTCAAACATCAGTAATGATTAAATTGAAAAATGTTCACTATATGAATGTCCTAACGTTTGACTGAAATGACAGTATCAGGATAATGCAGTTTTTTTTCACAGTAAAATATAATGGAAATATTTTGGAATAAGTTATATGTTTAATTTTTTTGGAGAAGTATAAATAAAAATTTTAATATGTTCTTCGCAATGATGATGAAGGATCAATGGGCAGTAAAATGGGAACTAGATGAGATTTGTTCCTCAAAAGCAAACGGAAAATAATGTTATCAGGAGTGGGAAATCAAGGAATTTTAAACGCTCAAAGGAAATCTTGAAAACATACAATCTGTGCTATCTTTGATTGAATAATAGAATCTTTATCATTATATGGTGAAGAATGACATACCAAAATCACAAGAGCCAATATATGTCTACTAAATATCAGTCTGAAGCATACAGGAAGCAATGTAAAAATAGTTTTCTGTTTTACAGTGTAGCATGTGTAACATCTAATTTACTTATTTATCTACAATTTTAGGGCTTCATGGAGCAATGCAGGAACAGCCATACCAGCTGCCAGTTGAAATCGATCCTCTGATAGGTGTGTCAGCTTTCCTTTCTGCGATTCATTACATCCAGTATAGTGGGCTGAAGTGAAGATTACTGTTGTTTTTCACTCATGGTGGTTGGGAATAGAATTTTTTTGATAAACCATTTGCATGCAAATTGGAATGCAATGAGCTGTGGATTCACTGGTATTTCATCAACTCTCCCTTGTTGGTTTGCCTAATTTGTACAGGGATAGAACCAGTGTCAGTGAAAATTAATATGGATGCTGTAATAATGTGCCATTGAGAATGTGCATGAAGTACTGTCAGGATAATATTGGATCTTTTCATCACTCAGACTTGTTGATGAGTGTGAATGAGCTGGGTTATGATAAATTGGTGCCCTCGTAATGTGCTAGCTGCATTGCAGAGGATATTTTCATAATAACAGTAGAATTCTTTATTGCATTGGGTGGTGAAAAATATTGAACTGAAGCCAAGATTTCATCATTAAGGAGATCAGATCTTGGTTTATGATCCTGCTGTTCAGAATCCTAAATTACAGTAGTATTACATTTCCAAGCACAAGATATACAGTATATTTCTCCTGCTGCTGTTAGAATACTAATGCTGTTTGTTTTTTACTTTTAGCTAATAACACTGGAATGCACAGAAGGCAAATTACTGACCTCTTGGATCAAAGCATTCAGATCAATTCCCAGTGCTTCGTGATCACTGCCGATAACCGCTTCATCCTGGTCTGTGGCTTCTGGGATAAGGGTTTCCGTGTCTACTCCACCGACACAGGTAATTGCCATTTTCCTCTACACATTCACTGATCCAGACATGGGCTAAGGGTAATCACAGAGGTCAGGGTCAGGGTCAGGAGCTAATTTTTTTCTTTTTTGGTATAACACCATCTGTTCTTTTTCCCTTTAAAGAAAACCAGTGTCTCTTTTCCCAATTTAACCCCTTCTCACAGCACATTGTATTGATTCGAAAATTCATTAAGTCTAGAAGCTACATAAAATATACTGCATATAAAATTTTAACTGTCACTGTTTTAATCTGCTTATCATTAGAATTCATTTGAAATATTGCACTTCCAAGACCATCACCTGGCTATGCTAATGCACTAAGTACTCAGTGACTGATGCTAGAAATACAAGTCTATGGTTTACGGTTGTCAAGATTACTATTCCCAAACCTTTGCATTATTATTTTCCTATGAAAGGTTTAATCCTTCACAGGGCACTTGTTTAAATGTCGCAACCTTCTCTCATATACATGTACTATAGTGGGAGGGGAAACGCTGTAAAGATAGATGCACCATTTCTTCTTCAAGTTAATGTGCAGTACATTGTATTGTAAATGAATTTTTAAAAATCAACCCGGGTGGACACATGGATATGAGGTCACCGTTCCTAGGCCCTTTTCATTTTGGTCCGTGTAGGGGAGAGCAAGAAGTCCTAACTACTGGTTCAATTCAGGTCTTGAAATATGCTTTGTACCATTATTAATCATTATTTTGCAGATTGAGGAGTAACATTTGATAATTGTTTTTCTTTATATGATGATGGAAGAGTGATGGCAATATTAAAGTGATGAAATACATACATATATTGTGGCTTGAGGGTGGTCCATCTTTTAATGAATTAGTTTGAAGAATAATGTAGTTCATTTTTAACAGCTATGTTACCAGCCATAGATTTTGTCTTCAATTTGCAGACAAAAAAATTCAATGTTAGCGGTTGCTTTTACACAAACAGCCAGATTTGGATTTGATGTATTGTCATGTGTACCGAGGTACAGTGAAAAGTATTGTTCTGCGTACAGTCCAGACAGATCGTTCCATACATGAAAAACACATGACCTGCATAAATACACAATGTAAATACATAGGCACAGGCATCGGGTGAAGCATAAGGAATGTAGTTTTAGTCAGTAGAGAAGATGTGTGAAGAAATCAGTTCGATTTGTTCTGAATGGCTTGTTTTGACATGCCCAACTATCCACTTTTTAATTCTAGTCATGCAGTATATATTGTTGGGGTGTCTGAATGTCCATTCAGCATGTAATGAATAGGGCTGTTGACTGTAGCCAAACTCAGATAATTTCTTGGACTAAATAGATTAAAACATCCCTTCAAAAATTGGGAGTATAGAACATGATCAGAGCAATTGAAATGATGGCATGGAGTTTACCGTTGTAATGACAGTGAAAATGGCAGCAGTAAAACTGATAGCAATGTTTGGAATTCACAAATACGCAGTTAAATGTGGATATCTGAATGTTGCTGTCAGAATGCCCTGCTGCTGCAGAGGGTCCACTCTTCATAGATGCAGTCAGCACTGAATCAGTGATTTGATGTGAACTTCAACTTTTTACTACTGTCATTGTAAAAACATTTGAAAAAGTTAAACCTTATTGAATCTGAGTTGGTAACAGCAAACTAAGTCATGGGGCTAAATCTTTGGGCTCTGCCGGGATCAGGAGTAGAGGTGGATGGGCCCAAAATTTCCTGTGCTGGCCAGCGTGCTTGTTTTCCACGCCTATTCCAGGTGCCTGCCAGTTTTGGGCTGAGGTGGGTTTGAGACCAGCAGGCCCCCCCGCGCCCCCGGTGGACACTCAGCAGCAGGGCAGTGAGCCAGTACGCCAGCTCCCTCTTCCTTACCATTTGGATACAGGTTTAGCCAAAGGCCACCTGGTAGAGCAGCCTTTATCCCACCCTAGTTGGAAAGGGCAGCTGTATCCATGCCAATTCGGGAGTCATTGTTTTGCACCCAGGAACAGGTTTGAAACCCATAAACAGTCCCAATTTCTGATTCCTGCCTCTGAGAGATAATCTAGCCCTGAATTGTTGGTGACCAACCTCGCTGGCAGTGAAAAGATAATTTAAAATAATCTTTATTAGTGTCACAAGTAGGCGTATATTAACACTGCAGTGAAGTTACTGTTAAAAAATCCCCTAGTCGCCACACTGTGGCGCCTGTTCAGGTACACTGAGGGAGAATTCAGAATGTCCAATTCACCTAACAAGCATGTCTTTCAGGACTTTGGGAGGAAACCGGAGCACCCAGATGAAACCCACGCAGACATGGGGAGAATGTGCAGACTCCGCACAGACAGTGACCCAAGCCGGGAATCGAACCCGGGTCCCTGGCGCTGTGAAGCAACCGTGCCAGCCACTGTGCTACTGTGCCGCCATAAAGTGATATTGATAGATTTTTGTTACCAAATGCATTAGGAGAGTGTCTCCCTCCATTCAGTCTTAAATTTGTTTGCTATTTCAGCTTCTACCTTAATCCAGGCATAGACTTGATGGCCTGAATGTCTTATAGTTCTTATGCCCCAATCTTTATTTCACTCTTTGTAAAATGATTGAAAAGTGATTGATTATTAATTTTACTTCCTCTTTTGCTGTATGTGAGAATTCTTTAATCTTCTTGGCTACACAGCCTGCTCAATGACTGTTTACTGTCATTGTTTACTGTTTCTTTTAGATTATGCCTGAATGAAATTAATGTCATAATAGGGGATATTAATGCCATAGAGTACATTCAATCTTTGTGGACAGTTTTCTTTAAGGTCAGCTATAAGGGACAACCCTTCATATTTAAACATAGAGACAAGAGTAGATCATTTAGCCCCTCAAGTTCATTCCACCATTCAGTGAGGTCATGACTAAACTGTGACCTAGCTCCATACACCAGCCTTTATCATTTTAGACCTTTGGCTAACAAAAATCCAACAATCTCAGTTTTAAAATGGACAATTGATCTAGCATTAACTGCCATTTGCAGAAGAATACCAAACTTCTACCATCCTTCGCGAGAAGTGTTTCCTAATTTCACTTCTGAAAGGTCTGACTCTAATTCTTAGCCTGTCCAAACTCTGTTCACCTAAATATGTAGAAAACTTTGATCCATCACTACTGACTGCAAAATCTGGGCCAAAAAGGTGCTGAAGTATTAATACTGGTGGGTCTAGCTTTGTGCTTGCTTGTCAATTTACAAACATGGGAATTATGAGCAGGAACAGGCCATTTGAACCCTCGAGCCTACTCCACCATTTGATAAGATCATGTCTGATTTTGGCCTCAACTCTGCTTTCCAGTCTATCCCCTATAGCCTTTGACTCCAATTTGGTGTCATAGTGTCCCCGGAACGGTAAAAAAGTAAGGAACACTCTAATCTCTATTGGCATGTTTGGGTGAGTTTGAGAACAAAGTATATATTCAATTCCCCAAGTAAGATTTTGGTGTCAACCTTTTTTTTTCTTTAAATTTAGAGTGCCTAATTTGTTTTTTCCAATTAAGGGGCAATTTAGCATGGTCAATCTACGAACCTGCACATCTTTTTGCATTGTGGGGGCGAAACCCACGCAAACACGGGGAGAATGTGCAAACTTGACATAGCCAGTGACCCAGAGCCGGGATCAAACCTGGGACTCGGCGCCGTGAGACAGCAGTGCTAACCACTGCACCACCATGTTGCCCTTGGTTTTAACCTTTTGCCTAAAAGTCGGTGTTATTAATCATCCCATCAATAGATTCAGGGAAAACCTAATATGTTGGTAAGCAAGTGTGAAAAAAGACCCACTTTAATAAAATAACATACAAGCTTTTTACCAATCAAGTGTGGCAATTAACCAATAAAAGTTTGCTTTAAAATCCATGCTGTTTTATAATAGGGTATTCGCAGGAAACAAATTGATCTGATTTTGGGTTAGTTAGAAACTTTAAATATTAAAGAAATGTGAATTGATGATAACCTACACATACTGAAGAGGTTAATGTTAGGAACCAGACGTTTGGAGAATAGAGAGTTAACTCTAACTTCAATTTTCTTCGCATCTCATTTTGTGACCCCAACTTCAAAATATTAGTTGCATATAGGTACTTTAATAAAGACACTGATTACATTTTAAGCATGAAATGTGGATCTGTAGCATCACTGGAGGTAGTGCTATGAAAGCCAGTTGCCCTCCTGAGTATGTGTGCTTTGTTGCCTGCCACTTGCCATGTGGCCCACATAGTGGGTCTTGGAAACAGCAAAACTGACAAATAGCATGATGATGTAAAGCCCTAGAAGCTGATGTGACAACCATTTTCCAAATTAGGGCCACACAGGTCCATTGGACAAAGGTCATTCAACAAAGGTCAAGTTGCAGCTGCAAACTAAACCCTGCACAGTCCTATTTAAAGGGTCAGTCGTAAATTGCAGATGAGGTGCTTTTAACTTACTTATGGTTTGGCTGTTTTTGTCGGAGTACTATGCTGTATTTTTGAGGAGGTGGTGTTTACAGTCAGGGAGGACAAAGAAATATCTCTCTCGGGTGTGGGGAGTTTGGTGACATTGCCTCATGATCTGCAACATGTTCAGGAACTGGAGCAGAGGATTCACTGAAGGAAAGCTCAGCAAGGTAGAGGAGGAAGGCTCTTCATGGAAGACACTAACTAACAAGGGCTTTCAAGAGCACTTCTACACATTTCTGACCCAGTGCAGGGTATGAGGTGACTTAGGTTCAGTAAAGAAGCAGCCGATAAGATACACTCATCCTGCATCAGTTTGTTTTACGCACCATCTATATAGCTTCCTAAAAAAGCCAGCGGATGGCTGCTTGGGGACAAGAGCTATTCCCTCTGTACATGGCTGATGAACGCCTCATCATTGACATTCCACATGTGAGTAGAGCAGAACTGCAATGAGAGCCATGGCTCCTTTTTAAACAATGATTCTGCTGCCTTGACCATACAGGGGAAGCAACGTAGTGCATGCCAGAGCGGTTCTCAGAGTTAGTGGTGGTTTGCTGTACCTCCGCGAGCAAACCATTACGAGAGTGCAGCCATTGTCGGCAGGGCTCCGAAGGGCACCCTGGGAAGATGAGGAACAGAAAGAGACCTCCTTGACTCCTTTTACCCTTATGAGCTGTGGGAGAGCAAATAATTAATAATAATAATCACTTATTGTCACAAGTAGGCTTCAATGAAGTTACTGTGAAAAGCCCCTCGTCGAGGCTCTGATTTCAGTGATACAACAGTGCCAGGCCAACATGGATCCACTGTTATATTCATCTGAGACACTCATCATAATCTTCCCTTGAACTCCAACCAACAATAAAAGCCACCAACAAAACTTTTCAAAACAAAACCCAATTGGAAGTTTTTGAACCTGCACTAGCTATGCACAGGATCGGTGGCACGGGCAGAAAAACCGCGCGAGAATCAGGAGATGCAATTCTCTCCGGAGAGATCGTGTTTCCTGATTTTTCCCAACCCTCACTGATGACATCACAAGGTTCATTCATTTAAATGTGAACTTCATTTAAATGGATTTCCATTTATTTAAGTATTATCAGCGGGCCCCTGCCACATGATACGCCCCTCACTAAATATTCATGTTGATAAGGTTTGTAACAGGTTTGGCCACACAAGATCCAGTCAAGGGGATCCCCCCAGAGCAAAGGTAAGTATACCCCCAGGGGAGAGAGATATGCAGGGCACTGCCCCTGGCACAGGTTGGCACTGATTCCCTGCTTCCCCTTTCCATCCAACCTAGCTATTTCTTGTCCTCAACTCACTAATGCTATTTACCACTCCTCCAACCTTGATCTTCCCTCTACTCTCCTCTTTGCATCTCTATTCCACCATCCCTATGAACTTCATATAAGTAGAGCTGAACTCTTTACTCTTGCATTCCCTTACTTCCCTTACTTTCATGAAAACTGATCCTGTCCTTGTGAAATTATATTGTAGTGGCTGCAGGATGAGTGTAGAAGGCTGCTGACCTTCATGGTAAATGGTCTTGCAAGGTACCTCCAACATCTCTGGGCCTTGAGAATACAAATTCGGATTTCATCACCTTGGCCTGATTGGGAGCCTACATGCCTCTTTGTGCGTTGAGATCCATAGTTTAAGCCTGCAAGCCAGTTAACATGAATTTCATCACCTATTTCTCAACTTCCATGGCAGTATTGAGATGTTGGTGACATTCGCCTGTGCTTCGACGGAAACCTAGACAGCGGCCGCCAGATGTGGTATCATAGCTGGTTCCACTAATGCAGCTATGGAGTTGCCCATCACTTCCACGATGGAAAAGATGGTCGCCAAGTTCAGTACAATACCTTGTGCCATGTTGGAGAGGGAATCCTCCTTGCTCCATGCTCCTTGACAGTGATAGAAAGCCTGCTGATGCATAACTCATGGTTATCATTGAAGGACACCACACAGGTAGCAGCCCACGACAATACCTGCACCTGGGAAATCAACCTCGTCAGGGGAGCACCACTAAAAGGCACGCAAGACAAACACATTTCTACCCCCAAGAGTTTTGCTTCAAAGTCATTTTTCACTTTTTTTTGATATGCAAAATAATAAAAATATACTGTGCAAGCTGCGATATCTGCCGGTTTTCTGAAAGTCCACTGCCTATATTCTGCAAATGAATGTTAATATTAAAATGCTAGTATTCTTCAATAATTTACATTCTAGATATCCAGGATCTTACAAACAGTAAGTCAGGAAATATGGTATCTCTTTTATCTGTCTGCATTTTCTGCATTATTCTTTGTTTGTTCTGCTTTCCTGCTTTTCTGTCCTTTTTCTTGTTTAGAACATAGAACAGTACAGCACAGAACAGGCCCTTCGGCCCTCGATGTTGTGCCGAGCTTTGTCCGAAACGAAGATCAAGCTATCCCACTCCCTGTCATTCTGGTGTGCTCCATGTGCCTATCCAATAACCGCTTGAAAGTTCCTAAAGTGTCCGACTCCACTATCACAGCAGGCAGTCCATTCCACACTCGAACCACTCTCTGAGTAAAGAACCTACCTCGGACATCCCTCCTATATCTCCCACCCCGAACCTTATAGTTATGCCCCCTTGTAACAGCTACATCCACCCGAGGAAATAGTCTCTGAACGTCCACTCTATCTATCCCCCTCATAATCTTATAAACCTCTATTAAATCGCCTCTCATCCTCCTTCACTCCAATGAGAAAAGCCTAGCTCCCTCAACCTTTCCTGATAAGACCTAACCTCCAATCCAGGCAGCATCCTGGTAAATCTCCTTTGCACCTTTTCCAATGCTTCCACATCCTTCCTATAATGAGGTGACCAGAACTGCACACAATACTCCAAATGTGGTCTCACCAGGGTCCTGTACAGTTGCAACATAACCCCACGGCTCTTAAACTCAAGCCCCCTGTTAATAAATGCTAACACACTATAGGCCTTCTTTACGGCTCTATCCACTTGAGTGGCAACCTTCAAAGATCTGTGGACATGAACCACAAGCTCTCTGTTCCTCCATATTCCTCAGAACCCTGCCGTTGACCCTATAATCCGCATTCAAATTTGTCCTTCTAAAATGAATCACCTTGCACTTATCAGTGTTAAACACCATCTGCCATTTTTCGGCCCAGCTCTGCATCCTATCAATGTCTCTTTGCAGCCTACAACAGCCCTCCACCTCATCCACAACTCCACCAATCTTGGTGTCATCAGCAAATTTTCTGACCCACCCTTCAGCCCCCTCCAAGTCATTTATAAAAATCACAAATAGCAGAGGACCCAGCACTGATTCCTGTGGTGCACCGCTGGTAACTGGTCTCCAGTCTGAAAATCTTCCATCCACCACCACCCTCTGTCTTCTATGTGATAGCCAGTTACTTATCCAATTGGCCAAATTTCCCTCTATCCGACACCTCCTTACTTTCTTCATGAGCTGACCATGGGGAACCTTATCAAACACCTTACTGAAATTCATGTATATGACATCAACTGCTCTACCTTCATTTACACACTTAGTTACCTCCTCAAAGAATTCAATCAAATTTGTGAGGCAAGACTTTGCCTTCACGAATCCGTGTTGACTATCCTGGATTAAGCTGCATCTTTCCAAATGGTCATTAATCCTATCCCTCAGGACCCTTTCCATTAACTTACCGACCACCGAAGTAAGACTAACCGGCCTATAATTACTAGGGTCATTCCTATTCCCTTTCTTGAACAGAGGAACAACATTCGCCACTCTCCAGTCCTCTGGCACTATCCCCATGGACAGTGAGGACCCAAAGATCAAAGCCAAAGGCTCTGCAATCTCATCTCTTGACTCCCAAAGAATCCTAGGATATATCCCATCTGGCCCAGGGGACTTGGCGACCCCCCGGTTTTTCAAAATTGCGAATACATCATCCCTCAGAACATTTACCTCCTCCAGCCTACCCACCTGTATCACACTCTCATCCTCAAAAACATAGCCCCTCTCCTTGGTGAACACTGAAGAAAAGTATTCATTCAACGCCTCTCCTATCTCTTCTGACTCCATGCACAAGTTCCCACTACTGTCCTTGACCGGCCCTAACCTCACCCTGGTCATTCTTTTATTTATTACATAAGAGTAAAAAGCCTTGAGGTTTTCCTTGATCCGACCCGCCAAGGACTTCTCATGCCCCCTCCTAGCTCTCCTAAGCCCTTTTTTTTAGCTCATTCCTTGCTACCTTGTAACCCTGAAGCGACCCAACTGAACCTTGTTTTCTCATCCTTACATACGCTTCCTTTTTCCTCTTGACAAGACATTCAACCTCTCTTGTAAACCATGGTTCCCTCACACGGCCATTTCCTCCCTGCCTGACAGGGACATACCTATCAAGGACACACAGTATTTGTTCCTTGAACAAGCTCCACTTTTCTTTTGTACCTTTCCCTGACAGTTTCTGTTCCCATCTTATGCTCCCTAATTCTTGCCTAATCGGATCATAATTACCCCTCCCCCAATTATAAACCTTGCCCTGTCATATGGCCCTATCCCTCTCCATTGCAATAGTGAAAGACACCGAATTGTGGTCACTATCTGCAAAGTGCACTCCCACAAACACATATAACACTTGGCCCGGTTCATTACCCAGTACCAAATCCAATGTGGCCCCACCTCTTGTCGGCCTATCCACATATTGTGTCAGGAAACCCTCCTGCACACACTGTACAAAAACTGCCCCATCCGAACTGTTTGACCTATAGTGGTTCCAATCAATATTTGAAAAGTTAAAGTTACCCATGACAACTACCCTGAGACCTCCATACCTATCCATAATCTGCTTTGCAATTTCTTCCTCCACATCTCTATTACTATTTGGTGGCCTATAGAAAACTCCTAACAATATGACCGCTCCTATCCTATTTCTAACTTCAGCCCATATTACCTCAGTAGGCAGATCCCCCTCGAACTGCCTTTCTGCAGCCGTTAAATTATCCTTGATTAACAATGCTACTCCTCCACCTCTTTTACCACCTTTCCCTACTCTGACTGAAACATCTATACCCCGGAACTTCCAACAACCATTCTTGTCCCTGTTCTAACCATCTCTGTTCTAACCGATGTGTACCACGACTTGTGATTGTTCTCCCTCCCGCTTAAGGATTCTGAAAACACGGTCCGAGACGTCACGGACCCTGGCACCCGTGAGGCAACATACCATCCGCGAGTCTCTTTCGTTGCCACAGAACCGTCTATCTGTCCCTCTAACTATCGAGTCCCCAATAACTATTGCTCCCCTGCTCTCCCCCCTTCCCTTCTGATCCACAGGGACGGACACAGTGCTGGAGATCTGCATTAAAGTAGACACACTTCAACCCACCTTCCTGCCTGCCGGTACACTCCTGCGACCTTGATACCGTCCTCAGTACCTCACTACTCTCAACACTGGCTTCTGGACTACAGCTCGTTTTCCCATCCCCCTGACAAATTTGTTTTAAACCCCCCCCCCCCCCCCCCCCCGAAGAGCAGTAGCAAATTTTTCCCAGGATATTAGTGCCCCTCTGGTTCAGGTGCAAACCATCCTGTTTGTACAGGTCCCACCTTCCCCAGAATGTGCTCCAATTATCCACGTAACTGAAACCCTCCCTTCTACACCATCCCTGCAGCCACGTGTTTATCTACACTCTCTTCCTGTTCCTCACCTCGCTGGCACCGGCTACAAACCAGAGATGACAACATGGTTTGTCCTGGCTCTCAGTTTCCACCCTAGCTCCCTAAATTCCTGTTTTAAATCCCCGTCCCTACTCTTACCTATGTCGTTGGTACCGATGTGTACCACGACTTGTGATTGTTCTCCCTCCCGCTTAAGGATTCTGAAAACACGGTCCGAGACGTCATGGACCCTGGCACCCGTGAGGCAACATACCATCCGCGAGTCTCTTTCGTTGCCACAGAACCGTCTATCTGTCCCTCTAACTATCGAGTCCCCAATAACTATTGCTCTCCTGCTCTCCCCCCTTCCCTTCTGATCCACAGGGACGGACACAGTGCTGGAGATCTGGTCACTGGTAAGTTGTCCCCCCCCACACCAGTGTCCAAAGCTGTATACTTGTTACTAAGGGGAACGACCACAGGGGATCCCTGTACTGACTGCTTCCTCCCAGCCCCACTCACCGTCACCATCTATCTTCATTCTTCGGAGTAACTACATCCCTGAAGCTACTATCTATGACCACCTCTGCCTCCCAAATGATCCGAAGTTCATCCAGCTCGAGCTCCAGTTCCCTAACATGGTTTCTGAGGAGCTGGAGATGGGTGCACATCCCACAGGTGAAATCAACAGGGGCACTGATGGCGTCCCTCACCTCAAACATTCTGGAGGAGGAACATTGCACTGCCTTCCCTGCCATCCCCCCTAGATAATTTGCAGTAAAAACACGAAAAAGAAAGAAAGAGCTTACCTGATATTCACTCACCCCTTTAGGTTAGAGGAGTTGGAAGGATGGGGGACTCTACAAGTGTAGTGTCTTGGGTTTAGCAACCGCCCAACTTAAATACAGGTAAAAATAAAACACTTACTCAGCAACCACTGCGTATCCCGGCTGTCTCTCCTCGCGCTGTTTTCACCCCCCAGAATGTCTCCCCTCTCGTGCTGTTTTCAATGTCCCGACTGTCTCTCCTCTCGCGCTGTTTTCACTCTCCCGGCTGTCTCTCCTCTCGCGCTGTCTTCACTCTCCCGGCTGTCTCTCCTCTCGCGCTGTTTTCAATCTCCCGACTGTGTCTCCTCTCGCGCTGTTTTCACTTTCCCGGCTGTCTCTCCTCTCGCGCTGTTTTCAATCTCCCGACTGTCTCTCCTCTCGCGCTGTTTTCACTCTCCCGGCTGTCTCTCCTCTCGCGCTGTTTTCACTCTCCCGGCTGTCTCTCCTCTCGCGCTGTTTTCAATCACCCGACTGTCTCTCCTCGCGCTGTTTTCACTCTCCCGGCTGTCTCTCCTCTCGCGCTGTTTTCAATCTCCTGACTGTCTCTCTTCTCGCGCTGTTTTCACTCTCCCGGCTGTCTCTCCTCTCGTGCTGTTTTCACTCTCCCGGCTGTCTCTCCTCTCGCGCTGTTTTCACTCTCCCGGCTGTCTCTCCCTTCGCACTGTTTTCACGCTCCCGACTGTCTCTCCCTTTGCGCTGTTTTCACTCTCCCGGCAGTCTTTTCTCTCGCGCTGTTTTCACTCTCCCGGCTGTCTCTCCTCTCGGGCTGTTTTCACTCTCCCGACTGTCTCTCCTCTCGCGCTGTTTTCACTCTCCCGGCTGTCTCTCCTCTCGGGCTGTTTTCACTGTCCCGGCTGTCTCTCGCTTCGCACTGGTTTCACGCTCCCGACTGTCTCTCCCTTCGCGCTGTTTTCACTCTCCCGGCTGTCTTTTCTCTCGCGCTGTTTTCACTCTCCCGGCTGTCTCTCCTCTCGCGCTGTTTTCACTGTCCCGGCTGTCTCTCCTCTCGCGCTGTTTTCACTCTCCCGGCTGTCTCTCCTCTTGCGCTGTTTTCACTCTCCCGGCTGACTTTTCTCTCGCGCTCTTTTCACTCTCCCGACTGTCTCTCCTCTCACGCTGTTTTCAATGTCCCGGCTGTCTCTCCTCTCGCGCTGTTTTCACTCTCCCGGCAGTCTCTCCTCTGTTTCCCTATTGGATGGGAGATGATTAGGTAGGAAAAGCATAGGGCAGCACTGTGGCGCAGTGGTTAGCTCTGCTGTCTCACGGCGCCGGTCCCAGTTTCGATCCCGGCTCTGGGTCACTGTCCGTGTGGATTTTGCACATTCTCCCTATGTGTGGGTTTCGCCCCCCCAACTCAAAGATGTGCAGGCTAGGTGGATTGGCCAAGATAAATTGCCCGTTAATTGGAAAAAATGAATTGGGCACTCTAAATTTATAAAAAAGAGAAACAAAAGGTAGGAAAAGCAAATCCTGCATTTTCTGAAGATGCAAGGAAATTGCAACATGGAGCTCTTGGATCACTCCTCACCCTCCTGTCCCTGTCATTAGAACTCCCCCACATCCTCCAACTTGTCTCACTGATTCCCCCTTTGTAGCCCATAACTGTTTTTGTCTTAATGATCTTTTTCTTCTTGCCTCTGTTGCCTTCCTAAACATTCCCCTTTACACTATCTGGTAAACACATCCCTCTCTCCTCACTATATTTTGGCTTTCGGTTCACCCTCTTACTCCCTGCTGATCATCTATTAATTAATGTCAAAGGGGAAAGACAGAAGCCTTGCTTCCCTTCTTTACCCAACCTAGCTATTTCTTATCCTCAACTCACTAATGCTACTTAGCGCTCCTCTCACCTTGGTCGCCTCTCTAATCTCCCCTTTGTATCTCTATTGAACCATTCCTGTGCCCCACGCCAAGACCACTTCTATGCTCTCACAATCCGGTGAGTACAAAATATGTAGATAAAGCAAATAAACGTGTGGTTGAAGAAAGGATATACTAGGATGGGATTTAGATTCCTTGGACTTTGAGATTGATATGGGGGAAGTTAGACCAATATAGCCGAGGTGGGATGATCTTAACAGAGGCAGGGCTCCGTCCTTGCAGGATGATTTACTGTTACTGCTGAGGGTGGTTTGAATTAATCTGGCAGGGGGTGGGAACTAGAATGTAGCATTAGAAAGGAGAAACAGTGTCAAAAGGATTAAGACAGACCTAGAGCACAGGGGCAAGAAATATTAAGATATTGAGTGATTTGGGCTAAGACAGAATCCAATAAGCTCTAAATTAGCTTAACAGTGCATGTATATGAACACATAAAACATGGTAAATTAGATTGGAGGCAAATAGCTACATGGGAATATAATGCTATGATGATAATAAAGACCTGCCTTTCAAAACGGCATGGCTATGTATTATATACTCCTGGATACAAGACGCTCAGGAAAATTAGGGAAGGAAAGAAGAGTGGTGATGGTATTGGTTAAAGAGAAAATGATTGTGCTGGAGAGAGACTACCTAATAATTTTCCTAATGTTTACTGCGATTTATACTGAGTGTAAATGACAGAGCGGTGGAAGAGTTTCAGAAGTGTGTTCAGGATAATTTGCTTAATCGGTATGTTTCTGATCCAACGAGGAAGGAGGCATTGCTGGATCTGGGGAATGAGTTGGTCAAGTGGATAAAGTGTTGATATGGAAACACAGTGATCAAAATATCATAAGGTTTAAGTCAGCTATGGAAAGGGCCAGGCGCAATCTAGAGTAAAAAATACTTAATTTGAAGAAAAACATTTCAGTGGGGTGAGAATGGATCTGTTTCGGGTAAATTGGAATCAAAAATTGACCAGAAAATCTAACAAAACAGTGAGCTGCCTTGAAAGAGGAGATCTTTCAAATACAGTCAAGGTACTATAGGGCACCCAAACTCAGAGCTCCCTGGATGAAGAAAGAGAGTAAGAAAAAGTAGAGAAATGTTGCATTTGATAGATGGCAACTTGATGATATGAGTGAGAACCAGGCTGAATATAGAAAGTTCAGAGGGGAGGTAAGAAAGGAAATAAGGGAGGCAAAGAGACAATATAAGAAGAGACTGGCAGCCAATGTAAAAGGAAAGCCAACGATCTTCCATTGGCATGTGAAGAATAAAAGGACAAGGCCAATTTGGGACCAAAATGGGGATCTGCACATGGAGGTAGAAGGCAGGGCTGAGCCCCACATCCAACCTCCACACTGGCTTCTGTGCTGGCCCCTTCTCCAGAATCACATCCACCAAATGTTGAACATGATCCAAGATAACAATCGCCGAACACTCTACTTTCCATACCCCCGACAACAATGACTTCCACATAATGAAAAAGTCAATCCTTGAATACACATTATGCACCAGCAAAAAGAAAGAATACTCGCTAACCTGAATTTGGTATGGCAGCCACAATCTTCTTTATGAACCCCACATCATCCCAATTCGGGGAGTACATGCTAACCAATACCACCAGCCTCCCCTTCAAAGCACCCGTTACTATAATGTACCTGCCCCCCTGGTCTGCCACCTGATACCTCACTCTCTTGCCCACAAGTATTGCTTACCCGCCCCGGTGCCCTGCTGTCAAAACTCAAGTGGAACACCTGACTCACCCAGCTCTTCTGATTCTCAGCTGATCCTTCACCCTCAGATGTGTGGGTCTCCTGCGGCAGCACCGCGTCAGCTCTCAAGCTCTTCCAATGCGAGAAAACATTTGCTCACTTTACCGGCCCACCCAACCCTCGTATGTTCCATGTTATCATACAGACAAGGGTTTTTTTCTTGGTTTACGACATCCTTTAGTTGCTGCAACCTTTCTAGAGATCAATCACATGAAATTTCCCCCCAAATCTGTGTGAAAAGGACCAAAAACGAAAACTCTAGCAGGAGCCATCCAATGTGTGACCTCCACCTACATGTCGCCACCGGAAGTCCTGCCCAGTATGAATCTAACAATAGGTTTTACCTTTCTAAGCACCGAAGCATTAAATTAAACCCACTTAAAACTATTCCTTATTTATACTGGTTACCAATGCAAATATAAATCTAGCTTTATTTTCCTAACAAAAGGTTGAGAGGAGATTTGATAATAGGGTTCAAAATCTGAGGGGTAGTCGGAGAGAAACCGTTTCCACTGGGAGAAAGGTAGAGATCCAAAGGGGCAGATATAAGGTGACTGGCAAAAAAACAACGACATGAAGAAACATTTCTTTAAGCTACGAGTAGTTAGGATCTAGAATACACTGCCAGTGACTGAAGGAGGCAGATTCATCCATGGCTTTCAGAAGGGAGTTGGCTAAGCCCTTGAAGAAATAAAAATGGGTTGAGCTAAATTGGCCTTGCAGAGAGCCAACATGGACTCACTGGACCAAATGCCATTTTCTGCATTGTAATCATTGTATGAAGTTGTTATTCATTAGCAATCTGCGAAAGATATTTTTAAAAGGTCATGAAAATGTTTTACAACCACTTTTTATAACCAATCAGCAGAGAGGAGTGAAATTGAGGTTGACAAGTCTTTGTTTTGAACCTAAGATGATGAAACAATAAAAATTAGTGGGAAATCTAGAAAGGGGAACTTTTGTTTTCATTCTTGCGATGTGGACATTGCTAGAAAGGCCACATCCATGTTGCCCTGAGTAGGTGATTTTTCTTTTTATTCCTTCATGCAATATGGGCATCACCTGCAAGGCCAGCCTCAATTGTGCTTGATAAGGTGGAAATAACTTGCCTTCTTGAATCGCTGCAGTCCATATGGTGTAGGTGCACCAAAGTGCTGTTAGGAAGGTAAATCCAGGACTTTGACTGAAGGAAGGGTGATACAGTTCCAATTTCGGCTGACGTTTGACTCTGGAGGGAATTTGCATGTTGTGGTGCTGATCGTGGTTGCATGTGTCTGGTGATAGAGGTTGACTTTGGAAAGTGTTGAAAAAAACTTGGCTAGTTGCTGCATTGCATCTTGTAGATGATACAAACTGAGTGTCAGTGATGGAGAGAATGTCTAAGGTGGTGAACCTTAGTGATGGAGAGAATGTCTAAGGTGGTGAACGGGTGCAGATCAAGTGTACTGCTTTGTACTGGATGGTATTGGGCCTTTTGAATGTTGTAGCTGCACTCATTCAGAATGGAGAGTATTAGATCACACTTCTAACTTGTACCTTGTAGATAGTAGATACGCTTTGTAGAGCTGGTAGGTGAGTTACTCACAACAGAATTCCCAATCTCTGACCTACTCTTATAGCCACGGTTTTTATATGTCTGATCTAGTTAGGTTTCAGGATGCTAGAGGAGCAGGATTTAGCAATGGTAATGATTTTGAAAGTCAAGGAGAGATGTTTAAATTATCTCGTGTTGGTGATGGTCCTTGCCTTGGACTTGTTGTCACAAGTGCAGCCCTAGCTTGAATGTTATCCAGATCTTGTTGTTTGTGGCGCGGGACTGCAGCATGGACTGTAGCGTAGTGTTAATGTTGTTGAACTAACCACGTAGAAGGTTAGACTCATGCACCTGAGGCACTCATCTAAAATCCACCAAAGCAGCTGGCGGAATTTAAATTCAATGACTAAATCTAATATAAAAAGGTAGTCTCAGTGATGGTGGCCATCAAACTAATGGATGCTGCCTTCTGGAACTCCTGTAGCAATGAACTGGGGCTGAGATGATTGGTCTCCAACAAACACAAATGTCTTTCTTTAGTGCCAGCTTTGACATCAGCTACAGAGGGGGTTGCCCCCGATCACTGTTGAGTTCAGTTTTACTTGGGTTTCTTGGTGCCAAACTCTGTTAAATGTCTTGATGGCAAGCCACTATCACTTTACCTCTGGAAATCATCTTTTGTGTCCATGTTTGGATCAAAGCTGTAATGAGGTCTGGAGCAGATTGATCTTGATGGAAGCCAAACTGAGTGTCCCTGAACTGCTGTTACTTGATAGCACTATGGTTACTTTACTGATGATTAGGTGTAGGGTGACAATTGGCCGGCTTGGACTTTTCCTGCATTTTTTCCTGCACATGCTGCACAATTTCCACATTATTGGATAGATGGCAGTGTTTTAGCTGTGTTGGAATAATTTAGCTTTGGACACAGCTGGTTCTGAAGCACATGTCTACAACACTACAGAGGGGATGTTGTTGGAGCCCATAACCTTTGCTGTGACTAGTTTCAGCTGTTTCTCATTTTGTTTTCTAAATGAAAACAAAGAGACTACAGGTGCTGTTAATCATGTGTGTCAGTAAACAGTTCAGAATAGAAAAGGAGGTATTGTTAATGTTTTGACCATGATCTTTTGTGAAATAAAGCTTTGTGAATTTAATCTCCAGTTTATTTCAAAGTCTTTTGGATAAGTCAGAGAATCTCTCAAATTCGAACAGAATGGGTGGAGATTCAGTGTGCTTAATCTCCGATGCATGCTGAGAAATTCTATAAGGTGCACATGTTCAGAACGCACAGATGTGGTTAATAACTGTCGCAGTCCTGGGAGCAATATCCAGTCAAAACTCAGGCTTTTGAAACTGTGGTTGAAAGCTTGAAGTAAAAACTTAAGAGAAACGTATTGAAAGTCACATAAAGATAAACTGAACCATGTAATTGTGAAAATTTAAAACATTTGCACTCCCCCACCCCCAGTCGTCGGTAGCGGGGTTCCTGATGCAGTTGAGAATCGGGTGGGCGTAAGTGCTAAAAACAGAATCGGCGCACGTTTGCTTGCTCCAGCCCCCCCCCCCCCACTGGCAGCGGAATTGGGGTTCTAGCCCACGCGCTAGCGGGAGGATGCAAATGGAGGCAAACGGGTTTTAATGACCCATTTACACTCAGCGGGCCAGGCATGATATATTCTGCACCCTTACAGTTCTTCAGGCCGAGAATCATGTGGGCGAGGATTCCAACAGTTATGGACAAACGTAGCTCTGGACATGGTGGACCTCGCTATGGAGCAAGGAGGTGCCCTTAAAGGGATGGCCTCCAAAGCCCTTCACTACCAGACCCCGCCTCCCATGTCCCCATAAATAAAGAGACCTAAATAGGGACCCCCCCCCCCCCCCAAACCCCTGAAATAGTGGGGCCCCAGAGACACCTAAATAAGGAGACGAACCACAGAGATTCCCTAAAGAGGGCGACCCCCTAAAGAGGGGAGCCCCAGACCCCCTTAAAAGGGGAGTCCCCAAAGACCCCCTAACTAAAGGGAACCCCCTCCAGAGACTCCCTAACTAAAGGGACACCCCCAGCCTAACTAAAGGGACCCCTCCAAAGACCCCCTAAATAAAGGGACCCCTCCAGAGTCCCCCTAAACAAAGGGACCTACCACAGACCCCCTAACTAAAGGGACCCCCCCCCCCGATATCTCCAAAATAAAGGAACACCCCATGCAGGCTCCCTAACTAGAGGGACCCCCCAAGAATTCCTAACTAAAGGGATCTTTCCCCCCTCCCCAGACCTCCCAGAAAAGAGACCCCTGTCTGGAAGCTAGAGAGCAGTCCAGGCAGAGGCAGTGAAAAGAATTACTGTTGTAACACTCACCTGGGCAGACATCTGCTGGCTCAGACAGAGGAAGCACCACACGTCCATTCCTAGAAGAGAAAAGTAGTGACCTGTGTTTAAACCCCTCAGATCCTTTAGCTGCACGTCATTAATTCATTTCTCTTAGCGGGCTGTGATTGACATCCATTTCATTCATCTCCCTTCATAAATTAGTAACTCTGAAGTGCTATAACCACAATGTTTACAAACATCAGCCACTTCAAAGAGAGTTAAGGCATTCCAATCATCCCCTTCATGCTTGAATGATTTTGAAGTGCTGAGTTGGAAATTGATAGCACTTAACTCTCTTTGAAGTGATTGATGTTTTTAAACATTGTGGTTATAGCACTTGAGAGTTACTCATACATGAAGGGAGATAAATGAAGCAAGGCTCAAAGCTGTCAATCACAGCCCACTAATAGAAATTAATGAATGGCTTGCAGCTAAAGGATCTGAGGGGTTTACATACAGGTGAATCTGTCAGTGTCTATATGCGTGATCTTCTTGGAGATCCTCTCCACTTTGAGCGGGCAGTTTGCGGTGTCGATGCTAGCCATGATGTGGAGATGCCGGCGTTGGACTGGGATGGACACAGTAAGAAGTCCTGTCAGTGTCTATATGCGCGATCTTCTTGGACATCCTCTCCACTTTGAGCCCTCAGATTCACCTGCACTCTGAAAGTTAGTGATTCAAAACAAACCTGTTGGACTTTAACCTGGCATTGTAAGACTTCTTACTGTGCCCACCCCAGTAAAACGCAGGCATCTCCACATCTGATTAAAAAGACAGCAGTAGATTGACAAAATCGCTGATAATGCACCAAAGGACAACATTTCACAGCTGAGGATGTGCAGTTTTCTAATATGCACTGTTGGGTCTCCTGAGTCTTTTGAGAAGAGTCCCTTGATCTAGGATAATTGGGAGAATCAAAGGTGTGTAAAAGCACTGGTGTAGAAGTCAATGGTAATGCTGGAGTAAGTCCAGTTTTCTGGATCATTAGGAAAGGAGTTTGGGATATGCGTACATTGGGATCCGAGGCTTTCAGGATCAGAAAGCTCGAAGTAGTTCTAGAATCAGGTTGCAGCCTAGGAATTTGTGAGCAAGAGAAGGTGGCCTGTAATCGGGAATATGGGGATAAATTAATGGGGATTGTTGGAGACCACTGGGATGAAGAGTGGTGTTTTACAATAGTCTGGCTCAAACCTAGCATTATTGAGAATTGCTAATACCTAGCCATCTTGCAGGGGGAGTGATGGAGGGCTGTGGGGATGATCCAACAGCCTTGTGAGGGAAATAAATCCAGGAGAATTAAATCTGAATGTCCTTTGGTCTTTTTTTTAAACATTAGGTCCAAACCCTCCATTGCATTTCTGCCCTTCTTCCTCTCTTCTGTATCTTCGGAGACCCTTTACTATTTTCTCCATTATAAGCTGGTTTCCATCTTTATTTTCCTGCTTGAAAGCATTTAAGGGTAACTGCTTCAGAAATGAAACGGACGGCAGTGTGTAGTTTCTTGTTCTGCATATGCCAGGCACATGTCAGGAATCTGTGCCCCCAGCCTGTGAAATTTGTGAATTTTGCAACTGATAAATTCAAAGAAACAAAAGTTACATTTATAAACTGGTCAAAAGTTCATTGATAAGCAGTATCTGAGCTTTTATGTTAATAAAGTTTTTAAATAGTTGAGAAGAGTTTTTCTGTTAGCTGATTTTCTTTTAATGGAAATAAAGAAGCAAATGACTAAACAATTGGTCCATTCTTGATAACAATAAATCTCTGCTTTCTTTCGTCCACAAAAAGGCTACAGCCCAAATTAATCACAGTTAATAATTCACCATAGAATGCAGCATGTGTAAATAATTAACTGTTAAGTAGAAACATTGGACCGAATCATCTGTGGCGTGGCAATCACCATCGGATTGCCACTCACTTCTATTTTCCTACCTTAGTCTGGAGCTCCACATTTCTCACTCAGACTTCCAACCCAAACCTGCTGAAAAATGTGCACTTTTGCTGCTCTTGACGTCCTTCAGTGCAATGCAGGAGCGTTGAGGAAAATGCCCCCTTTTTAGGCACTAGTTACTAGATACCAGTAAATTTAAATGTACCAGCTAGGAGAGAAGGTAAGTGGGTGAGGGGGTAAGGATCAGCTGGTTCAGAGTGGTGATGTTGGGGGGTGGGGGTTAATCAGAGTGGGGGTAGCCAGGTTGTTGGGAGCATTAGTCTGAGAGGTCGGGGAGAAGTCAACGTGGTGGAGGTTAGTTGAAGGGATGTTCAGGGGGAGTCAAGAGGGTAGTTACTGAGGAGGAGGGGATCTAGTTGCACAAGCAGGGTGATGGGGAGTCAGTAGTATAGATACTCAGGAGTTATAACTAGTTTTAATCCTAACTTTTGCTGGGTAACTATTCTGCCAAGTAAGTCAGAACCATCTGAAGTCTTCATCTTTGGGGGGTTCCTGATGCAGGGTAATTACCCAGTGGAAGCTGTAACTTCCTGGGAAATTCTCACGGAGTCCTCAATGGGACTTCAGAATGGTCCTCGAGTGCATCTTCCCGGGATACCTCCAGGGTGCATCCCTCTGAGGAACAGAAGATCTGGGCCATTGTACAAAATGAGTGGCTGTCTTGTAATATTACTCGATGGCAGGTAACAATGAGTAAGACAGAACATGCAGGTTCAGAACTTGTGTGTGTCCAAAACCCAGGAAATATTGGGATAGGCAGGTCTAAGAAAATATAGAAATTGTAGGCAGAGGACAGATTTTAAGTGGCAGGACTTGACAAAAGATAGACTTTGGCAAAACATATTCAACAGAAACAGTCAATGTTATGGATAACTTGGATAAATGTTTGGAAATCATTTCAGTTCTAATTTTTCATTTGTGGTATTAATGATATTTTAGGTTTATCTATGGTGGTTGTCTGCAGGAAATAGCATATCTATTCAAAGAAAACATGGAAGGCAGAGTTGAAAATATATTTAACTTTAAATCTATTCATAAAATTTAAATATTTTTCAATTAATTAATTTAAAGATTTTTCAAGGCCGATCCCGAATGCTTACCGGATTAACTGGTGTACGGCACAATTTCAATTCTTGGACGATGTTGAATGACCTTTTCAGCTCGTGTAGCGTTCCGGGTTTACAATTGGTCTTGGTGTTTCAAGACAAGTGAGGAGGGCTAGGACATGTCTTATCTAGATGAAATTTTGCCAGTGCTTTTTTTTTTGCCAGCCCCCACCTACATATACCCTGTCAGAATGTCCATTTATGCATTACCCTGTCAATGCTGACCTGCATTGGCTTCCTATTTCCCAGAAGATTCTCCTCCTAACCTTCAAATTGCTCTAGTCCTGGACTTCCGGTTGCGACATGTAGGTGGAGGTTTGACGTTGTGTGACTCCAGCGAGAGTTCTCATTTTTGTGACCCAATTCACCCGGTTTGGGGGGGGAACTTTAATATGAGCTGTTTTCAGTAAAGTTGTGGGAATTGGAAGATGTCGAAATCTCAACGAAAGAATACAGCACAAAGAGGAATGGACACTAGTCCGCCAGTGGGTCAGTGTTTGGTGCGGAGTTCTGTGGTAGGAAAGAGGGCGAGAGGAAGCTCGCCGAGTGGGGCTGCGTCCATTATGGTGGACACGCTGGCTGAGGTGACGGCGGTGGAGTTCAAGCAGCAGTTTGCCAAGCATTTTGAGCGGCATGGGAAGGATATGATGGGAACGCTTAAACAGCTGTTGGAGGATACTCTGGCCTCAATAAAGGAGGCGCTTAGACATCGGAGATGGTGCGGGAGCATGGTGAGGTGTTGAAGGGGGCGAAGCAAGCATTTACGTGGCACAGCGACCACCTCGCATCAATGGGAGAGGAGCTGTGGAAGGTGGAGGAAAGTAATAAAGGGCTGAGAGCCAAAGTGAAGGACCTGGAGAACAGGTCACGGCGGCAGAATCTTCGGATTGTGGGACTGCCTGAAGGACTGGAGGCTGACTGAGTACTTTTTCGGGCTATTCATCAGGTTGTTGGGGGAGGAGGAGTACACCTCACTCTTTAAGGTGGATAGGGCTCCTCGGCCACTACGGTCATAGCCAAAGGTGATTGATTCACCAAGAGCTGTGATCGTCTGCTTTCACAGCTGTCAGATGAAACAGAGGGTCTTGAGATGGGCCAAACAGAATCGGGAGGTGAGTTGGGAAGCCAGTGATATTTGTATAAATCAGGACGTCATGGTGGAGCTGGCAAGAAGGCGAACGGCCTTTAATAGGGCGAAGAGTGACGTGCGGTTTGGCGTGGTCTGCCCGGCAAAGTTGAGAGTTACGTATAACTCCAAGGCCCCTTGTTCTGAGACAGCGCAGGAGGCACAGGCATTCATGAGGGCTGAAGGACTGGGGCTGAACTGAGTTGGACTTTGATTTCTTAGGTTGTGGTTGGGAGGGGATGGTTTGGCCATGGTGGGATAATGTGTCGGGATTTTTTTTCGCCGTTGGTTGGATGTTTAGCATGTTTGATTGTTTAGAAGGGCTGAGTGTGGGGGGTGTTCTTTGTTGGTCTTTGTGTTAGGTATGTGGGGGAAGGGGGCTCTGGTGGGAGCCACTTTGCTCGCAAACTTAAGTTGGCTACTGAATGGGAGCGAGGTGGGGGGGAGGGGCTGCGATCGGTCAAGCCTGTGTGGACAGGTTTTGACAGGCCTAAGAGGTGTGAATGGTGGGGGATGGGAGTAATAATAAGAATAATCCTTATTGTCACAAGTAGGCTTACATTAACACTGCAATTAAGTTACTGTGAAAAGCCCCTAGTCGCCACATCCCGGCGTCTGTTCGGGTACACAGAGGGAGAATTCAGATAGTCCAAATTAACTAATAGCACGTCTTTCGGGGTGCAGAGTGGAGTGGTTTCAAGAGGAAGTGGTTGGGGGTGGGGGGGGTTTCTGCGATGGGGCGGTGGAGAGAGAGGGGAGGTGGTTAACGGTGACTCTCGGCAGGACTTGGTCCCATTCGTGGAGTGAGGCGGGGGGCCATTTTGGGTGGATGGTGGGCCTAAGACATTGGCGGGGGGGACAGGTATGCCCTGCGGGGATGGTCATCGCTGATAGGGTGAGGGGAGGGTGAGAGACCCTCAGTCCGAATGTTAACGTGGAATATGTGGGGTTGGGTGGGCCGGAGAAGAGGGCCAGGGTCCTTTCGCATTTAAAGAGCTTAAGAGCTGATGTCGTGCTGTTGCAGGAGCTCCAGCTGAGGATGAAGGACCAGGTAAGGCTTCGGAAAGGTTGGGTAAGTCGGGTGTTTCACTTGAGCTTTGATAGCAGGACCCGGGGGATAGCAGTATTGGTGGATAAGAGAATTAGTATCCAGATGGAGAAGGTGCTGGTGGATCGGGGGTTATAGTGACGGGTGCTTTGAAGGGGAGGTTAGTGGTGTTGGGCATGAGGAAAGCGTTATACTTGGCGATTGTTGTTTCAGATCATGCTTCGCATGATGTGATCTAGGAGAAGGGGCACTTTAAAGAGTTGGTTACCATCAACTGCTAAGATGCGGGGGGGTTTGGGATGGGGGTTGGGGATTGACTGGTAGAAGGAGGGTTCTTTTGTTATTCTTTTCATTGGGGGTTTTGTTTTATGTATAAAATGTTAAAAACTGAATGAAAATATATATTTTTTAAATTGCTCTAGTCCTCTATACTCTCCTGCAAGGATTGGCTCTCTGACCCTGATTTACTATGCATCCATGAATTCCACCTTCAAAAGTGGAGCCTTCAGCCACTTTGACCTACTGTTTGCGATTCTCTCATCAAACACCTTCACGCTTCTGAAATAAAACCAGAAAATTCTGGATAAACTCAGCAGATTTGGCAGTATCTGTGGAGAGAAACAGTTAATGCCTTGAGTTCATATAATCCTTCTCCAGAATATATGCTCATATTGAACTCAACGTTAACTGTGTTTCTCTCTACGGATGCTGCCAGACTGCTGAGTTTATCCAACATTTTCTGTTTTTATTTCAGATTTCCAGCATCTGCAGTTTTTTGCTTTTACCTTCACACCTCTACCTTTCTTTCCACCAAACTCTTTGATTACGCTTTCAGTTAACTCTTCGAAGACACTAACTCCACTGCAGCTATGACTGCTCCTTTTCTTCTCTGTGAATGTCCCTGTTTGTGGGTTTTATCCAGTAATAACTCCTGGAAGATGTATTTGCTGAGATATTGAACAATTGGGTTGGCCCATTATGCTGCCAACATTCTCTAAAAGTGGTCATATGCCATTTAGCTGAAACACTCGATAGTTACTGGTCATTATGGAATGAGTTAGTGCCTTTAGAAGAGAAAAAAAGAACATTGGAGGGAGGCTCTAAGGTAGCATTTCCTTGAAGCTTCTGACTAGGCATCAGTGTTGATAATATCTACTTTAATAAAAGGGAGCACAGTAAGAAGTCTTACAACACCAGGTTAAAGTCCAACAGGTTTGTTTTGATGTCACCAGCTTTCGGAGCGCTGTTCCTTCCTCAGGTGAATGAAGAGGTATGTTCCAGAAACATATATATAGACAGATTCAAAGATGCCAGACAATGCTTGGAATGCGAGCATTATCAGGTGATTAAATCTTTACAGATCCAGAGATGGGGTAACCCCAGGTTAAAGAGGTGTGAATTGTGTCAAGCCAGGACAGTTGGTAGGATTTCGCAGGCCAGATGGTGGGGGATGAATGTAATGCGACATGAATCCCAGGTCCCGGTTGAGGCCGCACTCATGTGTGCGGAACTTGGCTATAAGCTTCTGCTCGGCGATTCTGCGTTGTTGCGCGTTCTGAAGGCCGCCTTGGAGAACGCTTACCCGGAGATCAGAGGCTGAATGCCCTTGATTGCTGAAGTGTTCCCCGACTGGAAGGGAACATTCCTGCCTGGTGATTGTCGCGCGATGTCCGTTCATTCGTTGTCGCAGCGTCTGCATGGTCTCGCCAATGTACCACGCCTCGGGACATCCTTTCCTGCAGCGTATGAGGTAGACAACGTTGGCCCAGTCGCACGAGTATGTACCGCGTACCTGGTGGGTGCTGTTCTCACGTGTAATGGTGGTATCCATGTCGATGATCTGGCACGTCCTGCAGAGATTGCCATGGCAGGGTTGTGTGGTGTCGTGGTCACTGTTCTGAAGGCTGGGTAGTTTGCTGCAAACAATGGTTTGTTTGAGGTTGCGCGGTTGTTTGAAGGCAAGTAGTGGGGATGACCTTGGCAAGATGTTCATCTTCATCGATGGCGTGTTGAAGGCTGTGAAGAAGACCCCAGTCCAACGCCGGCATCTCCACATCATGGCTACCATCGACACCGCAAACTGCTGGCTCAAAGTGGAGAGGATCTCCAGGAAGATCGCGCATATAGACACTGACATTAAGTTTCTACAAAGATGCAAGAAAGCAGACAAGATCCCGAAGGGCTACAGATCACAAATCCACTCAAGTCGACCTACAACACAGACTACGCTGAGAGACTCTGCCGTCGCACCTCTCTCACACTCCTCAACCACCTCGTACGCCAGCTCTACAGCAGACGACGCAACCTGGAAACCAAGAGAGAGGCCATATTCTCAACTTGCGCTCAGGACGCAGCAGACCAGCTGCGGAACACCGCCAAACAGATGAGACAACAATACTATGCCACCTATATGCATACCAAGAACAGGAAGCTTGAGAAACTCGGCATCACCACCAGCAGCAACCCCCGGTACCACAGTAGAAAACAATACAGGGAAATCTATTGTCAACTTGTCAGACTACACCCTTCAACCAGACAAAATCGAAGTCCTCAGCAGGGTGCTCAATTTCTGCACCACCACCAAAATGGACCCATCAGTCTCGCGGCAGACACGGAGGAATTCATCAGGCGAATGAGGCTCCGGGAATTCTTCCACAGACCCCAAGAGGCCAACAGCGAACCCAAGCAGACTATCAATGAACCGGAACAGCAGACCGAGAGATCTGCGGTGCGACAACCGAAGAGGAAAGAGTTGAATTGGACCCCTCCGGAAGGCCGCTGCCCTAGACTCGACATGTATGCTCAAGCCGTCAGGAGTCCCGTCAATGCCAGATTCATCAGTCGCATTCACAAGACAGCCCCGAACATCACCCAAGCACAACGCAATGCCATCCGCGCTCTCAAGACCAGCCGCAGCATCGTCATCAAACCAGCAAAGGAGGGGCCACTGTCATACTGAACAGAACGGACTACTACAAAGAAGTATACCGACAACTGAACAACCAAGAACACTACAGACAGTTACCCGCAGATCCGACCAAGGAACACATCCGCCAACTTAACAGACTGATCAAGACCTTGGATCCAGATCTTCAGAGCACCCTACGTGCTCTCATCCCACGTACTTCCCGCATTGGAGATCTCTACTGCCTCCCGAAAATACACAAGGCCAACACACCAGGCCGTCCTATCGTTTCAGGCAATGGGACCCTGTGTGAGAACCTCTCTGGCTACATCGAGGGCACCTTGAAACCCATCGTACAAGGTACACCCAGCTTCTGTCGCGACACGACGGACTTCCTACAGAAACTCAGCACCCATGGACCAGTTGAACTAGGAACATTCCTCGTCACAATGGACATCTCGGCACTCTATACCAGCATCCCCCATGACAACGGCATTGCTGCAACAGCCTCAGTACTCAACACCGACAACTGCCAATCTCCAGATGCAATTCTGCAACTCATCCGCTTCATTCTGGATCACAATGTCTTCACCTTCGACAACAAGTTCTTCATCCAGACGCACGGAACAGCCATGGGGACCAAATCCGCACCCCAATACGTCAACATCTTCATGCACAAGTTTGAACAAGACCTACTCACCGCACAGGACCTTCAACCGACGTTATACACCAGATACATCGATGACATTTTTTTCCTTTGGACCCACGGCGAAGAATCACTGAAACGACTACACAATTACATCAATAAGTTCCATCCAACCATCAGACTCACCATGGACTACTCTCCAAAATCAGTTGCATTCTTGGACACACTCGTCTCCATCAAGGACGGTCACCTCAGCACTTCGCTTTACCGCAAACCCACGGATAACCTCACGATGCTCCACTTCTCCAGCTTCCACCCGAAACACATTAAAGAAGCCATCCCCTATGGACAAGCTCTCCGTATACACAGGATCTGCTCAGACGAGGAGGAGCGTAACAGACATCTACAAACGTTGAAAGATGCCCTCGTACGAACGGGATATGGCACTCGACTCATCGATCGACAGTTCCAACGCGCCACAGCAAAAAACCGCACCAACCTCCTCAGAAGACAAACATGGGACACAACCGACAGAATACCCTTCGTCGTCCAGTACGTTCCCGGAGCGGAGAAACTACGACATCTTCTTCACAGCCTTCAACACGTCATCGATGAAGATGAACATCTTGCCAAGGTCATCCCCACACCCCCACTACTTGCCTTCAAACAACCGCGCAACCTCAAACAAACCATTGTTTGCAGCAAACTACCCAGCCTTCAGAACAGTGACCACGACACCACACAACCCTGCCATGGCAATCTCTGCAAAACGTGCCAGATCATCGACATGGATACCACCATTACACGTGAGAACAGCACCCACCAGGTACGCGGTACATACTCGTGCGACTCGGCCAACGTTGTCTACCTCATACGCTGCAGGAAAGGATGTCCCGAGGCGTGGTACATTGGCGAGACCATGCAGACGCTGCGACAACGAATGAACGGACATCGCGCGACAATCACCAGGCAGGAATGTTCCCTTCCAGTCGGGGAACACTTCAGCAGTCAAGGGCATTCAGCCTCTGATCTCCGGGTAAGCGTTCTCCAAGGCGGCCTTCAGAACGCGCAACAACGCAGAATCGCCGAGCAGAAGCTTATAGCCAAGTTCCGCACACATGAGTGCGGCCTCAACCGGGACCTGGGATTCATGTCGCATTACATTCATCCCCCACCATCTGGCCTGCGAAATCCTACCAACTGTCCTGGCTTGACACAATTCACACCTCTTTAACCTGGGGTTACCACTTCTCTGGATCTGTAACGATTTAATCACCTGCTAATGCTCGCATTCCAAGCATTGTCTGGCGTCTTTGAATCTGTCTAGATATATGTTTCTGGAACATACCTCTTCATTCACCTGAGGAAGGAGCAGCGCTCCGAAAGCTAGTGACATCGAAACAAACCTGTTGGACTTTAACCCGGTGTTGTAAGACTTCTTACTGTGCTCACCCCAGTCCAACCCCGGCATCTCCACATCATTCATAAAAGGGAGTTATGAGTTGAAGGTAACTTAGGCTGTAAGATGAAACTGAAAGACTCCTAGACTTATCAAGTCTGCATCTGGTTGACAATAAAACTTTGCATATTGTTCACTCCACCTTGTATCAAAATTGTCTCCTATGTGAGATAAAAAACAAAGAAAAAAAGCTGCAGCCAAATTGGGGCAAACTACAGGACATTTGTCTCTAATTCCTTAAATCAGTTGCCTGTGAATGGTACCCTGTGGAGTATAAAAAATAATAAGAATCGCTTATTGTCACAAGTAGGCTTCAATGAAGTTACTGTGAAAAGCCCCTAGTCGTCACATTCCGGTGCCACATTAAATGTGGTAAAAAAGAAAGACTTGTATTTATAATAATGCCTTTCATGATCACAGGACACCCAAAAAATGTTACAGCTAATTAGGTATTTTAGAAGCGTAATCACTGTTGCAATGTAGATATGTAACCAATTTGGATAACAAGCTTTCACAAACAACAATATAATTTCAAGATAATCTGTTTTTATGATGTTGATCAAGGGACGATAACTCCCATCTTCAAAATAGTGCCATGGGAGTGCAGATGGGGCCTTGGTTTAATATCTCATCTGAAAGATGGTAGCTCTGGTAGTGCAGCACTCATCTGAAGTGTCAGCCTTGATTTTGGTGCTGTAGTCCTGGAGTGGGATACGCTTGGGCAGGCAGATATTCCTTCCATCATAAGATTGACAAAGGATCAGGCTTGGGAGCAAAGAGAAACTATGAAAATAAAATTGGGGAAATGGATTGTACTTCAAATTATTGTTTGGCTTCAACATCTTTATGTGGACAATAGGTTTAGAACAGTTTAAGCTGGGACAAATAGATGCTTGTTTAATTCATAGCCAGCCCTTCTCAAATTGCAAGAGTCACCGTGATTATTGACAAATACATTTTGCAATATTGCTTATGATGCTGGTGTGGTCAACTTTCCATTTAAAATTCTGCTGAGCATTTGTGATTGAACATTCTATATGATTGTGTATTTCTGATACCCAGATGAGGAGGGAGAATCCAAATCTGTCCCCATCTCCGTATTCCCTGCCAATTCTGCAAAACCAATCACTACAATTCAAGGTCTACATTAATGTGATTTAAATGACTGTTACCTTTATGTTCACAGTGAACAGTGAATGTTTCTCAGTTAATAAACCAATTATACTGCAGCCAATCCTCAGGCCCTTACCTTTTTACATATGCCCATGTTGGATTTTTTTCCCGATTAGAGGAATGCATTCACAGTTTCGTCTGTGACAAAAAATAATATTTTTCACAACCTCTGAGCAACAGACTCAAGTGGTTCTTTGCCAGGCTGAGAATTGCAAAGAAACAGTTGCATTGTAGTTAGGGTACTGAATTGTCAGCTAAAAGATAATTAGTTCAAATCTCGCCATCGTAATTCAGTTTAATAAATTTGGTAATTATGGACTACCACTAGAAAAATAATCATGAAAGCTGTCAGATTCACATAAAAACCCAAATGGTTCACTAACGCCTCCCTCATCCAGTCTCGTCTACACACAAATCCACTCCCACGACATGTGGTTGATGCTTAATTCCCTCTGTAGGGGCCTAACAGGCCAGTCGGTTGTACAAATGATTGCTATGAACCAGATGGCCTTCTAAATCCAACTACAGATGGGCAATAAATATGGTTATGCCAACATCGGCCACATCCTGAGGACAAGTTAACAAAAAATTGGTGACAAAAAGCTGCAAAATATCAATCAGCATTTGCTTTTCAATCTATATCCTGCATGCAAAATAATGTATTTATTGACTAACATCATCTTTCTCCATTGCTTTTCTTGGTTTTGTGTAGAGCAATTCAATGTGTGACGTAATCCATGTAATGACAGCTATGATTGAAGTTTATTCCAACAAATTATGCTTTTTATCGAGTCAAATCCTAAATGTTTAATTAAATTTAATTTGAAACATAAGGGCAATATAGAAGACAGATGCTGTTGTTAAATGTAATGGAGATGCTACATTATTATATATGATGAAACTAGATATTTATGGGTATTGGTAGGTAAAGGGCTGCAATCTCATTGCTAACTTATTAAATGTGGAGGGATCCCAAGTGGAACTGCAGCACGGTTGACAATGTTGACTCTTGGTAAATTTTACAAGTTACCATTCCCAGTACAGAACCTTGCCTACCAGACCTAATATCCCGACCCTGGATCACTGTCCGTGTGGAGTTTGCACATTCTCCCCATTTTTGTGTGGGTTTCATCCCCACAACTCAAAGATGTGCTGGTTAGGGGGATTGGCAATGCTAAATTGCCCCTTGATTGGAAAAGAAAAATAATTGGCTGCTCTAAATTTTTAAAAAAAGACGGGTCCATTCGGATTTGTGGAGACTTCAAAGTCACTCTAAATCCAGTATTGTGTGAGGAACAATATTCTCCACCGCTTATCAATGACCTGTTCGCAGGATTGGGAAGAGGTCAACATTTAAAAAGATCGACCTAAATCAGGTAAATCTACAAGTGAATATAAACCAAAAGTCTCAAGAAATTCTGAAGATCGTGACACACAAAGATTTGTTTCGGTACCGAAGATTACCGTTTAGTATCGCTTCATTTCTGGCATTGTTCCAAAGAGTAATGGACCAAATTCTGAGTGGGCTAAATGGAGCCCAGTGTTACCTGGATGGCATTCTCTAAAACAAAAAAGAACATCTTCAGAATCTGGATGCCACTTGTCAAATATTGGAGGACTACTGATTGACAGTACGCACGGTCGAGTGTGAATTTGTCCCGTTTTTACTTGAGTAAACTTTGACGGTCAAGGCTATCACATGCCCGCATCTCAGAATGTTAACCAGTTGCAATTTTTATGCGGATTGTTGAACTACTACGGAGGATTTGTTGCAAATTTGGCGAACGTTTTAAAACGCTGTGCCAGAACCAAGAAGTGGAAGTGTTTGGATCCGTGCAGGCTGAGACACATTGCTCAAATATGAAATTCTGACCTATCTCTACAGTATGACGTCTCTCCCAGTGGCGTTGGAGTGGTGGTATCCCACATCATGCCGTCGGGTGAAGAGAACCCATTGCTTTTGCATCCAGAACATTGAGCAAAGCTGAAAGTAACTGCGTGCAAATCAAAAGTGAAGCCTTAGGAAGGATGCGCCGGCCTTGGAGAAGGTCCAGATGAGGTTCACAAGAATGATCCCTGGAATGAAGGACTCGTCATAGGAGGAACAGTTGAGGACTCTGGATCTGAATGCATTAGAGTTTAAAGGTTATGGGGGGATCTCATTGCAACTTACAGACTACTTAGAGGCATAGATAGAGTGAATGTGGAGAAGATGTTTCCACTAGTAGGAGAAACTAGAACCCGAGGGCACAGTCTCAGACTGAAGTGACGATCCTTTAAAACAGAGATGAGAAGCAATTACTTCAGCCAGAGGGTGGTGAATCTGTAAAACTCTTTGCCGCAGAAGGCTGTGGTGGCCATATCACTGAGTCTCTTTTAAGTCAAAGATAGGTAGGTTCTTGATTAATAAGGTGTTCAGGAGTTATGAGGAGAAGGCAGGAGAAAGGGAATGAGAAACATATCAGCCATGATTGAATAATAGAATCATAGAATTTACAGTGCAGAAGGAGGCCATTTGGCCCATCAAGTCTGCACCGGCCCTTGGAAAGAGCACGCTACCCAAGCCCATACCTCCACCCCATCTCCGTAACCCCACCTAACCTTTTTGGACACTAAGGGCAATTTAGCATGGCCAATCCACCTAACCTGCACATAGGTGGACTGTGGGCAGAAACTGGAGCACCCAGAAGAAACCCTCGCAGGCACTGGGAGAATGTGCAGACTCCAGACAGACAGTGACCCAAGCCGGGAATCGTCCTGGGACCCTGGAGCTGAGAAGCAACAGTGCTAATCGTGAATTGGGGAGCAGACTCGAAGGACCAAATGGACCAATTCTGCTTCTGTGTCTTATGGTCTTAGGAATTATATTTGGCGTAAAGAGATGCCACAATTCTTGTATGGAAGTGAGTTCACACTATGGATGGACAATTGTCCATTAACAACAATATTTGGACCACATACTGAAATACTGTCATTGGCAGCAAGCAGAATGCAGAGATGGCACTGTTTTTGCCTGCGCACACTTGTACCATCAAGTATCGAGAATCAAATCTTCATTGTAATGCAGGCCCATAAACCTCTACGTTTGCACTATCCCTGGAATTCCAGAGATTGCCTCTATTGTATTAGAGAATTTTGCTGATAGGGACCACACATTTTATGTCAGTGACACTATTTCATGATAAGTGGAACAAAGTGAGGTAATATTACTTGACCTCAAATATTTAAATGTGACTTGCAATCCTTTAGATAAATGCACTGTATCATTAATGAATAACTGCTTGTACATTTGACTGTTTTGTGGCAATTGATGTGGTCGTTTAGGTGTTGCTCTATTTCTCTGGTTATGAATATGGCGGTCAATATGGTCGCCTTCCTTAATCCTAATTATGTTTGCTTTAGAGTCGCCAGGTATCTCTCGATACCGCCGTAAGGTTCAAACCCGAATACTGATTAAAGAGCCAATACACCAGTTAGTTAGTTCAAAGTCAATACTATTTATTTACACACACAGTAATATCTACTCATGCACAAAGTACTACAAACAAAACTATCTCTAATGCTAATGCCTAGACTTAGCTTCGGGTGCCCACTCAGTCAGAGGAACAATGGCCGTTGTTCAGATCTGAGGTTGTTGGGTTCGAAGTGGTACAGGAGGACAGCTAAGGTCACCCATCTGGTAGCGAGTGTTGACCTTGGACTTTCTTGCTTATGGTGCAGCTGGTGAATGGGTCTCTCCGTTTTGAGAGCCAAATCCAAGAGAGCGATTCTCTTGGGGGGGGTTCCTTCTTATACCCGGAGGGGCTTCGCGTGCTTTTAGGTGGGCCTTAAACTTGGCCCCAATTAATTGGGCCGCTTCTCAATCACTGGTATTGATCATGACCAATAGAGGGGTGGGTATCCTGATGGCTGGGTGTGTCTTTGATGGCCGTTGGCCTTGCTTTGTTTATGCTTTCGGTTGGGGAACTGGCGCCGGGATGTCTGGAGCAGTATCGGTTGCTTGAATGTCTTTCCTTTATTCCCGGAGATGGGCCATCAATATGCTCATTGACCTATAGTTTCAGCTCCGTCTGGGAGCTGTCTTTCCAATATGCATACAGGCTCTGTGCCTGCTTGTTTTCCTAACATTGGCCACAGTTCCCTATATTCTTTGTGAGCATCCATTTTGTATTCTGGAAGTGCCCATCCCAGATGGCTACATGGGTTATCACCTGGCTTTTTTTAAGTATTAGCTAATCACCATTTTGATATTGCTCTGCAATCTTTTGGCAAATTAATCATTTTTGATTGACTTTGTTTAAATACTGTCAGTGATTCTTTTTTTTTCTTTTTTAAAAATGAATTTAGAGTACCCAATTCATTTTTCCAATTAAGGGAAAATATAGCGTGGCCAATCCACCTAGCCTGCACACATTTGGGTTGTTGGGGCAAAACCCACGCAAACACGGGGAGAATGTGCAAACGCCACATGGATAGTGACCCAGAGCCGGGGTCGAACCTGGGACCTCGGCACGTGAGGCAGGAGGGCTAACCACTGTGCCTCCGTGCTGCCCTTACTATCAGTGCTGATGTGTTCTGCACTCTGCTGCACAGACGAACCAACACAGTTGCGAATGGTCCAACTCAGTTTTATTACTATCATTTATTTACAGTGGTAAACTGGTTACTGAGGTTCGATCATAACCCTAGAATCTGTGGACCTATTCCTAATACTATCTTGTAGTGGCACTCAGCACATGGTGGATGTCTGAGTGGCTTGCTATGAGCTCTGTGCCCTGAGTGTCTCCTGCTGGAATGCTCAGGAAGTGTCGTGTTCCCTGTTTTGTACTGTGTATGCTCTTGCCTGTGATTGGCTGTGGTGTTGTGTGTGTGTTGATTGATCCGTTGATCTGTCCATCAGTATGTATGTGCTATGATGTTTACCTGAATATCATGACATCCCCCCCTTTTGTACAAGAACATGTGCCTATGTGGTTCTAAATAGAGATGTGTACTGAGTGCAGCTGAATGTGTGTGTGTGCAATATCTACAGCATGTACATGGGGCTAAACTATATACAAGGGGCGATGTCGGGTGCGACATAACAACGAGGTTGTGCCATTAACAAAGTACGGGGAAATGTTGAACGACAAAAACGAACTCCTGTAACGACGAGGAAGAACAGAAACATATTAACACGGTGGTATCATGAGTTCAATGTACAAACAGGCTCATAAGTCCAGTCTAATAGGTGGGCGACGAATTCGGGTTGACCGTTAGGGTGGCACACCATTCATCACCCGGATTGACAGTGTTCACTTGCAACGGCTGGTGGGTCCTGGCTGGAGTCATCCGGTTCCCATCAATGACCGCAACACGGAAGGCTTCCCGGTCGTCGTTGTCACTGGTCTGGATAGCGTCTGGGCACGACTCGTAGTAAGAAGGCTGAATGGTCCGTACGTCCCTGGGAGGTTGTCGGAATTGGGGAACATTGGCAGGTTGAGCTGCTTGACAGCAGGCAGCATAGTGGCCCATCTTGCCACAGCGGAGGCATTGTCGGTTTCTTGCGGGACATTGCCGCTTTAAATGTGCGGCTCCGCAGTTGTCGCACGTCGTGACGTCATGGCGTTCGTTGCGCCACCGCGCATGCGCAGTTCGGTCTTGCGTCGAGCACGCCTGCGCATCACGTCCCTCTGCGTCGTTTTTGGCGTGCACAAACGCGGGAGGCCTCGAAAAGCGCGCAAAATGGCTGTCCTCGTCCAGGCCGCGGGCCGGGAGGAACTCGATCGCCTGGATCCGTTCGGCCTCATAGGACGCCTGCCTCGCCGATCCGGCCACGTAGGACCCCTGCCGCGCCGATTTGGCTGCCTGAAATTGGGAGTAGCGGCTAGTCGCGTTTTCATGCAGGACACAGGCTTCGATTGCGGAGGCTAGGGTGAGGCCTTTTATTTTTAAGAGCTGCTGGCGTAGGGTGCCCGAGGTGACCCCAAAAACGATCTGGTCCCGAATCATGGAATCGGAGGTGGTGTCGTAACCGCAGGACTGCGCGAGGATACAGAGATGCGTAAGGAAGGATTGAAAGGGCTCAACCTTACCCTGCAGGCACTGCTGGAAGAGATACCTCTCAACTCTCGTTGACCTCTACGTTGAAGTGTTGGTCGATTTTTGAGAAGGACCGTCTTGCACTTGGTCTTGTCCTCGCCTTCCGCGAACACCAGGGAGTTGTAGACATGGATGGCGTGTTGACCTGCCGTGGAGAGGAGGATGGCGATCTTTCTGGTGTCAGAAGTGCCCTCCTTTTCGTTGGCTTCCAGGAAGAGCTGGAAGCGCTGTTTGAACAGCTTCCAATTAACGCTGAGGTTTCCAGCGACTTGTAGTGGCTGCGGTGTGCTGGCGGTGTCCATGGCGCAGGATGGCAGATTCCGGAGGATTCGTAGGTAGGTCCCACGTTACTCCTGGTACTATGATGTGTCGTGTACTCTGCTACACAGATGGACCAACGCGGTTGCGAATGGTACAACTCAGTTTTATTACTATCATTTATTTACAGTGGTAAACTGGTTACTGAGGTTCGATCATAACCCTAGAATCTGTGGACTTATTCTAATACTATCTTGTAGTGGCACTCAGCACATGATGGATGTCTGAGTGGCTTGCTATGAGCTCTGTGCCTTGAGCTGTCTCCTGCTAGAATACTCAGGAAGTGTCATGTTCCCTGTTTTATACTGTGTATGCTCTTGCCTGTGATTGGCTGTGGTGTTGTGTGTGTGTTGATTGGTCCGTTGATCTGTCCATCAGTATGTATGTGCTATGATGTTTACCTGAATATCATGACAAGTGCTTCTTGCCTGTATTTGAAATTATTGTTGCGAGATCCTTAGTGTTCAAGTTCAAACATTTCTATTGACTCGTACATTCTAGACCGGTCTTTTTAAAGTCACATGTAGCAGATAAGTGAGTACATGTGTGCATTGATCTATATCCCTGTGCTGGCTGCCCTTTCATACATTATTGGATAGGAACTATTCTCCATCATTACAAGTGTATATGAAATGTAAAACCAGACAGACATTCCATTTTTTTAAAATCGCATCATTTTCGGTTTTCAAAGGTTCTGAGAAAACGAGCTGCCACTGAACTAAACAGTTGTAGGTCATGCCTAAATAATGAGCTAGAAATGAAGCGAGTTGGTTGTTCATCCCTCATTTACTATAACTGGTGTAATAACAGAGTTTAAAGCTTGAACCTTCACAAACTGAGTTCTTGATCTTGACTCAAAAAGTCACTGGAAACACCAAATAGGGCTGGGATGCAAGGAAAGAAAACCACAGGCCAGCCCCCTTTGCTAGGTTGGCACACCTTCTGAAGAAATTCATGGGCAGGTGAAATCATTTACTTACTATTTCCCTCATCAGGATATGAATGGTGTGTGGGCAAGAGAAACTTCATCTTCTCCCCATCGCAAAGAAATATAACACAAGCCACATTTTTTAGTTTTTAGTAAAGATGTCCCCAGTCTCTTTACTTTACAAAGTGTGTTGTAGGTTCTGATAAGAGTGCTGTAACATCTGGTAGGTTTCTGCCTTCAGTTATTTCCCATTTTGCATAAATCAATGCTAAGATTAATTACAATTAATCTTTCCAATTCTCTTTTGCTTGTTATGTCTGTTACACAGAAATCCACCAAAAATGCTGCTGTCCTTTTTATGGCTTAATCAAATATACTTGCAATACCAAGGACTTATGTACTTAAAACTAATATCCATACCCTCCACTGCTTTCCATCTAGCTTATACTCTTATCCGTGTATTTTATGCCAAAATGTATCAGCTCCCACGTTTCATTGTCCAGTGCCTGTTAGGGTTGTAAAATCAAATTTAGAGTATAGTATTCAAATCATTAATATTAATGTTAAATATTTTTGAATTTTTACTTGGAAGATCCTTTATAGTCTTTAAAGGTTTACCATTTTGAATTCCTATCTATGTGACATATGAAAGAATGTTGATTAAGCAAAATAAAATTTCAATTGTGTCATGGAATATTGGATGTTCAATAAAAACTGAGTTATGGTGATTTTGTTTCTCAGGTAAACTCGCGCAGGTGATTTTTGGACACTGGGATGTTGTAACATGCTTAGCCAGATCGGAATCGTACATTGGAGGTGACTGTTACATCCTGTCAGGATCACGGGATGCAACTCTTCTTCTTTGGTACTGGAATGGGAAAAATCACAGTGTTGGTGAATACCCTAACAGTAAGTGAAGGAAAATATCTCATCTAAAGCTGTTTTTACTTGATATTTCTGTTTCTTTACTAACAATAGGCATTTCACAAACTGCAGCACGATTTGTAGTAATGTGAAACAACCAAAATGATCTCTTGCCCTCTTGAAACTTTATTTTACCCAAATGTTAAATAAGCTTATTTAAATATGGATTTTGGACAAGGTTGCACTGCATAGTGCACCATAGCTACATGTATGTACACAGAAACAAATGAATGTTCATATGGAGTAGAGAGTTCTTGTTGTATTGGGAGCACAATAGTCTCAGTATTAATTAATTCCTCGCATGACAGGTAGGAGAGGGTTCCTTCCAGAATGCTGCTGAAAATATAGTCTTGCAGTTGACTAAAAATAAAAGTATAAGACAGGCAACAGGTGCACCTTTGTCAGGGCAGCGAGTTATGTAAACCTCCTTTGTAATGGCAATATGTACAGAATTCCAAACCTCTTCCAACAACGCATCTGTTAACTGGGCCTTCTCAATAGTTGTGGTGAAATTGTGTCATGTCTGCTTACATGCATTGGAAATGTGAAACAGAAGTAAAATAATATTGAGTTCCTGTGTAAATTGTGTGTTCCCATGATATTAGGCATTTGCATTGTGATGAATTGTCAGCTCCGACTTCAGCTCTCATCCTGTCTCTTCATTAAGATTCTTAATTCATTATAAACCATTGGAGAGAAAATTCAAAATTTAATAGCATCTTAAATTATTATGGCTTTGTACTTGCTACGATCCCAGCTGTTATAATTACTGGACAAGTCCGATCCGAGAGTGAAACCTAGCTTGATAGATCCTGATTTTTATTTCAAAACTTTGGAGGAAAGTTACTGAAGAAATTCACAGGAGTCTGCTGCTGAGCATTTAATACAAAGAATAAATTGTTTATTAAAACAAGAAAAGTTGATCTGTATTACACCAGACAATGAACACAAAACAATTAAAATTCATTCTGTTCCTTTACCCCAGCAATATCTTTCCAGACACATAAACAATGAAGCGTTTCCGCAAGCATGACACAAAATCTCACCGCTTGGGACTGGTACAATTGAAAATGGTTTTCTTCTGGTGGATTACTGAGCATTCACTCGTACCCAATGACACCCAAAAGCCACACTGTAAACTCCTTGTTGGTTCAACTGCAGAGCAAACAAATGAGTTCCTTAAACTCAGTCTTCCAATTGCACCTCGACTAAACTGATCACTTTTCTTAGTTCCATAAATTATTATTCAGTTAACTATTGTCCCACTAGCTTTGCAGGTTTTCTTCTCAGAAAGCTCAAAATCCCTGTTGTCTCTCTCTGACACATACACTAAACTCCCTCTCAACTCTTGTCTTTTTTCTGTGTTTGTGTCATTGGATCACTGTCACTCGGCAATAATAACGATTTTCTACTTTGCGCTTTGATTTAGAATCACTGGACTTTCAATCCCTTTCAACCCATTTCTTTAGCTTCAGGGGTTGTAAAAGATCATAAAACAAAATATATATAATATATACAAAAAAATCCCAATGGACCTGAAATATTTTAGTCACATGTCTGCCGAGACACCCAGGCATCAAGGTTCATAAAAAAAACGTAAAGGAAACTGAAACCATTTTTACCTTTAACGCACAAATAAATTCAACCTAATATTATATGTTGTTCAGAACAGTAGCTTGGTAGAATAATTTCGCAAATAATGATTATGGATTTATATTACACTACTTGATCTCCTCTAATCATTCACATGGGGAGTAGAGACCAGGGGCGACATTCTCCGACCCCCCGCCGGGTCGGAGAATCGCCGGGGGCTGGCGTGAATCCCGCCCCCGCCGGTTGCCGAAGTCTCCGGCACCGGATATTCGGCGGGGGCGGGAATCGCGCCGGTTGGCGGCCCCCCCCCCCCCCCCCCGCTCGATTCTCCGGCCCGGATGGGCCGAAGTCCCGCCGATAAATTGCCTGTCCCGCCGGCGTAAATTAAATCACCTACCTTACCGGCGGGACAAGGCGGCGTGGGCGGGCTCTGGGGTCCTGGGGGGGGCACGGGGCAATCTGGCCCCGGGGGGTGCCCCCACGTTGGCCTGGCCTGCGATCGGGGCCCACCGATCCGCGGGCGGGCCTGTGCCGTGGGGGCACTCTTTCCCTTCCGCCTCCGCCACGGTCTCCACCATGGCGGAGGTAGAAGAGACTCCCTCCACTGCGCATGCGTGGGAAACTGTCAGCGGCCGCTGACGCTCCCGCGCATGCGCTGCCCGGAGATGTCATTTCCGCGCCAGCTGGCGGGGCAACAAAGGCCGTTTCCGCCAGCTGGCGGGGCGGAAATTCCTCCGGCGTCGGCCTAGCCCCTCAATGTTGGGGCTCGGCCCCCAAAGATGCGGAGCATTCCGCACCTTTGGGGCGGCGCGATGCCCGTCTGGCACCGTTTTGGGCGCCAGTCGGCGGACATCGCGCCGTTTCCGGAGAATTTCGCCCCAGGTGTAGTATTCAGGTGAATTGTGATTAGAGGGTGAGAGCTGTTTAGGATGGACAGATGTGATTCTGTCCCCATTTAAATTAATAGATTGTTTTTATTTTGTATATCAGTACCTTGAATTGAGATTATTGTTAATTAGCAAAACCTGTGGACATTTAGGAAGTAGAGTTGCTTGAGCAGATTAATTTCTATGCAATGCACACTGATGAGTTGAAAGACACAAAATGAAGGGACCACTTAGCATAGGATCATAGAATCCCTACAGTGTCGAAGGAGGCCATTCGGCCCATCGAGTGCACCGACTCTCTGAAAGAGCACACTACCTCGGCCCACTCCCCTGTCCCATCCCCGTAGGCCTACCCAACCTTTGGACACTAAGGGACAACGTAGCATAACCAATCCACCTAACTGGCATATCTTTGGAAACTAAGAGACAATTTAGCCTGGCCAATCCACCTAACCTGCACATCTTTGGACTGTGGGAGGAAATCGGAGCACCCGGAGGAAACACACACACACGCGGAGATAACGTACAAACTTCACACAGGCACCCAAGGCCAGAATTGAATCCAGTTCCCTGGTGCTGAGGCAACAGTGCTAACCACTGCCACTGTGCTGCCCTTACTGGAAAAATTGCCACCACTGGAAAAATTATGCATTGCAAGGTGAAAATTTTACATAGGCAATTTTTATTATATATATGAAAGTAAAAATGTCTAATTAAATTAACAATGGAATTTTGTAAAATAAAAGTGTCAATTTATCTAGGAATCATTTAAAAATTCCAAAATTTCATATTTTACTGATTCCAACACTCGCCATGTCAAGCCATTCCTGTTTTCCTTCTCTTTTGTTGCTCTGTCCCAGTTTTCTCCATGCTGCATTTTATTGCCTTTAGACAGAGTCAAATTCCATCCTGCAGTCTGCAACAACACTGCAAGCAATGCTCACCTGCGAGAGGAATAACTTCAAGTACTTCTGTAGACAGATTCAGATCCCTTTGAACATGACTATTACTGGAGCTTGCAGGTCACCAACAATGTATAGTTTTTCAGAGAGCATTTAAAAAGTAAATTAGATGTTCTGAGCTTCACACAATTACTATTTTATTTGTTTAAGCATAAGTTTCAAGAACAGCTGCTGAATATTACATTAATTTCAGTAAAAGTCTACAGCTGGTTTAAATTTGTGTATAAAATGACTTCTCCTTGAAGTTTTCGGAATCAGAAATAATGGCTTTAGTTGACCTGAAATAAAGTTTGATGATGATGACCACTATATACATAACAAGAATGTGAATTCCACAAATTGGAGATCTGGACTTTACTTTTTATATCCCAGGACCTGTACAAAGCCTTTTCTTTCAATCCTTGGGACCTGTGGAATAAATTAAAATACTGTAGTTGCCAAGTTTCTACCTGTGGAAAAAGATTTAATAATTAAGTAGTTCATGAAGGGCCTCTAGTGTTAAAGTCCCATACTGCAGCATCAGGATATTAGTCAGACCCTTTAAAATCAGAGAGAACGTAAACACTTCCATAATATTGGGTCCAGGATGCAATTTATCACTTAGCTCATAGTTATTAAGGAAATAGATGTACAAAATAGTGGGAATGGTAGCATAGTGGTTATGTTACTGGACTAGTAATCTCGAGGCCTGTCTAATGATCTGAAGACATGAATGCAAATCCCACCTGGTAGTTAATTAAATAAATCTGAAATAAAACAATATTACCAGTAATGGTAAGCACGTAACCAGTAGACTTTCATAAAAATCCATCTGGTTCACTAATGTCCTCTAGGGAACAGAATTTGCCACCTTGCTCTATTTGTCTTATATGTAATTCCAGAACCACAGCAATGTGGTTGACTCTTAAAATGCTCCCTAAAATGACCTAGCAAGTCACTCAATTGCACTGAGTTACTATGACAAAGTCTATTGGTTTGGATTTTAGGATCAGTGGTGATATAACAGCATTTATCGTTGACCTCAAAGAAAGCAGTCCATAAAGATCTAGTAGTGATCACTGTGCCATAGATTTCATCTTTTCCGACATCAATTTGGACCTTGCACCAAGTCTTCAGGCAACCAACAACAGGGATGTCAGCAAGCAGCCAATTACACTGAAGAATTCTCACAAACAGCAAACCATGCACCGATTACCCTTCACTGCCAAATTATATAGATTTACATACAAGCTTAGGCAAATGTGCTTCTTACATCCATGCCACATGTATGGTTTATTATTTTTAAAAGGAAATCCTGCCAAACTAAAAACAATTTTTAATCATCTTCACACTATTTTCCTTCTGTTCTAATTTCAGCTATTTTATTTTACATGTGCCAGTTAGCCTTGCCAAGAATGAGTTTTTCGAACATTAGTTTTTAAAATTAGTAACGTGACATGCATAAATTTAGTGTTTAAACTGGCAGACTTGGTTGCTAGTACATAGCAATGCACGTAACAGTGATGATATGCAATTGTTCACATTAATAGCTAAGTCGAGGTATCTGTGAAGTGTCTAAATGTTTAACGAAAGCTGCAGCATATGTAAATGGGGGAGGGGGAATTGAGTATTCCTGAAATATCAGTTTATCATAAACAGGAATGTGTACATCATTTTCTGGCCATTCCATATAAATAGAGGGAGAAATGTGTGTTCCCGTGAAGCAAGCTTATGCCTAAGATTGAAAGTAAAAGTGAGAAAAAGCAAGATACAAAAATCTGAAAGCAAGCTATGCTATCGAAAAGTATTGAACACATAACCAGAATTACTCATGCTCATTAGATCTGGTTAAGAATTTGTTCAAACGTGCCCATCATTTGTAGCTCTAAGTTCCATATTTAAAGCTTTTGTAATTGTCTGAACCCTTGACCGTTCCAAAAAAATTACTGACACTGGTTACAATTTCACTTTTTCAAATCTTCTGATTTGTAATGTTAGAAATTTGAAGTTTATAACATTGGTATATTTTGGCACTGTGTCTTCAATTTAGGGTAAAATTAAAGGGATCTTGTGATTTGGGCTGAAGTCTGCCTGACAACATGCCTGGGTGATGAAGTTGTTAAAGATTAAAGTAAGGCGACATGTGTGTCGTCAATTGCCCCCTGAACCTGTGGCATCCCAGCGATAGCAGAGAATCCTGCAACCCAGGCATCTTGTTGGACTTGGTCCAGCTCAAAGTTGATATAGTCAGCTGCCCGGGCATACGTGAGATCACGGATGCACTTGTGGGCTGTAGCTTGTAATATGCCGCATGAGTCCCAGCCTGAGCCCTGGGATGAACCGGTGGCATGTAGATTCAAGGCTGCGGTGACCTTCATGGCCACCGGAAGGGAGTGCCCTACTCCTCCATGGGTTGCCACCTCTGCGAGGACGTGGCACAGGTGCTGCGCTGTCTCTTTGGGGACGGAGTCTCCTGCGACTCGTGCTGTCCATCATCTCCTCGAAAGATGAACAACGCTTGTACACATTGGGCTGTCCCTGGCGTCCTTTCTGGGTCCCTCCTTCGTCTAATGGGCGGCTGGGTGTGTCTTCAGGGTGGGTGGTGGTCGCCTGCACATGGGGTTCTGCCTACAGCCTGCGTGGATGCTACTGGCTTTTCCGGTGTCTGGTCGCCTGGGCTGCCACCAGCATGGCAAGATCAGTCTGCCAGGGCCGGTAGAGAAAGAGCGGCTGGAGACCAAAAGTCTCTAAGTTGGACTTGGACTCGGATTGAAAAGATACATTTGTGATGACTTGCAACAAGGCTGGAAGATTCACCTAGCTTGGCACTAGAGGGATAAATTCCAGGAAAAGCCCTCACCATTAAAGACAGCCCTGAGGGTAAAGGTTACCAGGCTGGGAAAGTGAAGGAAGAGAAGTAAACTCTTGGGAGCTAAGAATCACTTTAGACCGGTTCCGGAAATAGTGAATGCCAGCTTAAGGAACAGTGTAAAGCATACATGTGAAGTGGATTTTTCAGTTGTGTTCAAAGTAAAGGTGGAGTTCTGTTCAGCTGTTCTGTTCAGTTTAAAGTATAAGCTGCTTACCAGAAATAATAATTAGTCAATAATGCTTTCAGTTTGTTACTGTAAAAATATTAAAACATGAAGTCTTGCTCATGTCATCCTTTCAACTATTAACTGGGAGTTCAAATTTTTTTTTTAAAGTTATTAATCTCCAAGGAGATAATAACAGTGGTCAGATTCACACTACTATTCATCAGGATTACATGAAAACTTTCTTTTGTATCCAAGGAGATGAAAGTTACATTAACTTTGGAATTTTAAAAATCTCTGTCTTGTAAAATATCAGGTCTCAAATTTAGTAGATGCTTCACTGGGAGCAACCACAGGAAAAGTCTATTAGGAGCGAGACATAGAATCTAACGTTTTATTTTTTCATTCCTTAGTCACATTCATAATGATGGAAAAAGAAACATTTAAATTTTTAAACTCCCATTTGTGCTTGCATAATTCTATGTAATGCAAAAAAAAACATCAAACTTCTCTGCAAACAATAGTGTGTGAAAAAGTACTTCCAGACAACAGTCTCTCATTTACTAAGGGCCATCTAGCTCAGTGCCACTTATCTTTCGTTATATCCTTCTATCCTAATTAATGTCTTTCCTCTCTGAAATGCTGCAGCAAAAATTGTTGGGGTGGACTGCAGTTTCCTATTTGCTTCAATTCTGATTTTATTCATTCTGTTGTGTGTTGCTGCTAAGCAGATGCCTGGCACTTGCAAAGGAGTGAAAAAGCCACTGGATTGGTAGTTTGATTAATACTAATGAGGCCGGTTTAGCTCAGTTGGCTGAACAGCTGGTTTGTGATGCAGTGCAAGGGCAACAACACTGGTTAAATTCTTGTTATTCATGACGTCTTCGCCTTCTCAACCTTGCCCCTCGCCTGAGGTGCGGTGACCCTCCGGTTAAATCGCCACCAGTCAGCTCTCCCTGTCAAAGGGGAAAGCAGCCTATGGTCATCTGGGACTATGGTGACTTTACTTATTTATTTGAACTGTCATTTACTGCCTTGAAATTGACATACCCTATTTCCAAATAACCTCTTTGGCTATTGACATAATCATAATGACATAATCAACAACTTAGGTTTATAAAGTTTTCTTTAATGTAATAAAACATCTCAAGGTGCTTCACAGGGACATTATAGTACAAAATATGACACCAAGCCATATAAGGAGATATTAGGCGAGACATCCAAAACCTTTGTCAAGGTGGAAAATTTTCAGGAGCATCATAAAGGAGCAGAGCAATGGAGAGAGGTCTCGGGAGAGATTTCTGGAGTGCGGGGCCTGGGCAACTGAAGGCAGGGCCACCAATTGTGGAGCAATTATAATTGGTAATGCAGATGAGGACCATAGATATCACAGAGGGTTTATGGGTGCAGTCAAGGGGAATTTTAAATTAAGGATGAAAATGTTAAAATCAAGATATTGCTTGACCGGCAACCGATGTAAATCAGCAAGCACAGGGGTGAGAGGTGAAAGGGACGAGATATGAGTTAAGACATGGACTGCAGAGTTCTGGCTGCCTTCCAGTAGATGGAGGATAGAATATGAGAGACCAGCCAGGAGTGGGATGGAATAATCAAGTTTCAGGGTAACAAAGGCATGAATGAGGGATTCAGCAACAGATGAGCTGAGGCAGGGTCGAAGTCAGATAATCTTAGGGAGGCAGTCTTAACACAAATATGAGGTTGAAAGCTAATCTTGGTCAAATGCGACACCAAGGTTGCAAGCAGATTGGCTGAGTCTCAGACTGTTGTCAGGGAGAGGGATTAGATTGGTAGCTCGGAAATGGAGTTCGGACTGGGGAAGAAAAACAATGGCATCAGTCTTCCCAATGTTTAATTGGAGAACATTTCTGCTCTTCCAATGATGGATGTCAGATAAGCAGTCTGATAATTTAGCAATATTGGATGAGTTGAGACAGTCAGTGAGGTGGAGCTAGGTGTCGTCAGTGTACATGTGAAAATTGTTTTGTTTTTGGATGATGTTGCAGAGGGCTAGCATGTAGATGAGACATAAGAGGGGGCCAAGGAACTATCCTTGGGGGAATAACAGAGGTAACAGTGTGAAGAAGGAAGAAGAAGCAAATAAAAAGGAGCATCTTTAAGTGCCAGCTTGTGGAGGCAGTGGTGTAATGGTATTGTCACTGGACTAGTAATCCAGAGACCCTTGGTAATGCTCTGGGGTCCCAGGTTCAAATCCCGCCAGGGCAGATGGTGGAATTTGAATTCAATAAAAATCTGAAATTCAAAGTCTAATGATGACCATGAAACTTGTGTTGATTGTCGTAAAAACCCATCTGGTTCACTAATATCCTTTCGGGAAGGAAATCTGTCATCCCTACCTGTCATCCTGGTCATCCCTATATGTGATGCCAGACCCATAACAATGTGGTTGACTCTTAAATGCTCTCAGGGTTGGGAAATAAATTTTGGCCCAGCCAGCGACACCCACATCCCATGATCAAATGAAGAAACCAAACAGGCAGTGAGTCGAAGTCCTGAGACCCATGAAGGGGAAGCTGGCCACAAAAGGCATCTGGACTATTTAATGTGACATTAAAAATAGGAGCAGGAGGAGGCCCTTCGAGCCTGCTCTGCCATTCATTATGATCATGGCTGATCATCCAACTCAATAGCCTGATCCCGCCTTCCCCCATATCCTTTGATTCCCTACGCTCTAAGTGCTATATCGAACTACTTCTTGAAAATATACATGTTTTAGCCTTAACTCCTTTCTGTGGTAACAAATTTCACAGGCCGCTCACACTCTAGGTGAAGAAATTTTTCTCGTCTCAGTCCTAAATGGTCTACCCTGTGTCCTTAGACTGTGACCCTTGGTTCTGGAGGCACCCAGGAACAGCCTTCTTGCATCGACCCTGTCTAACCCTGTTAGAATTTTATAGGTTTCTATGAGATCCCCCCTCATTCATCTGAACTCTAACGATTGCAATCCTAACCAACTCAATCTCCCATATGTCAGTTCTGCCATCCCAGGAATCAGTCTGGTAAACCTTTGCTGCACTCCCTTTAGAGCAAGAATATCCTTCTTCAGATAAAGAGGCAAAAATTGCACATAATATTCTGGGAGTGGCCTTGCAGCAAGACATCCCTGCTCCTCTACTCTAATCCTCTCGCTTGAAGGACAACATAACATTTGCTTTCTTTACCGCCTGCTGCACCTGCATGCTTACCTTCAGCGACTGCTGTACGAGGACACCCAAGTCTCGCTGCACATTCTCCTCTCCTAATTTATGGCCATTCAGATAATAATTTGCCTTCCCCTTTTTGATACCAAAGTGGATAACCTCACATTTATCCACATTCTATTGCATCTGCCATTCATTTGCCCACTTATTCAACTTGTCCAAATCACACCGAAGGATCTCTGCATCCTCCTCACAGTTCACCCTCCCACCCAACTTTGTGTCATCTGCAAATTTTGAGATATTGTGTTTAGTTCCCTCATCTAAATCATTAATATATATTGTGAATAACTGGGGTCCCAGCACAGATCCCTGCGCTACACCACTAGTCACTGCCTGCCATTTGGAAAAAGACCCGTTTATTCCGACTGTTGTTTATAATATAATAATCTTTATTGTCACAAGTAGGCTTACATTAACATTGCAATGAAGTTACTGTGAAAAGCCCCTAGTCGCCACATTCCGGTGCCTGTTCGGGTACACAGAGGAAGAATTGAGAATGTCCAATTCACCTAACAGCACCTCTTTTGGGACTTGTGGGAAGAAACTGGAGCATCCGGAGGAACCCATGCAGACGGGGAGAACATGCAGACTCCTCACAGACAGTGACCCAAGCTGAAATAGAACCTGGGACCCTGGAGCTGTGAAGCAATTGTGCTAACCACTGTGCTACGTGCTGTTGTTTCCTGTCTGCCAACCAATTTTCTTTTTTAAAAATAAATCTAGAGTATCCAATTAATTTTTTCCAATTAAGGGGCAATTTAACGTGGCCAATCCACCGACCCTGCACATCTTTGGGTCGTGGGGGCGAAACTCACGCAAACACGTGGAGAGTGTGCAAACTCCACATGGACAGTGACCCGGGACTGAACCTGGGACCTCGGCGCCATGAGGCAGCAGTGCTAGCCACTGAGCTGCCCCACCAACCAGTTTTCTATCCATCTCCATAGACAACCCCTAATCCCATGCGGTTTAATTTTACACGCTAATCTCTAATGTGGGACTATTGTGAGAACTATTGTAGTCAATAAAGCCACTTCAAAAGTGATCCAAATGGTTGCTAGTACCAAAGGTATAGTACAGGTACGAATTCATAAAGACAGTTAAACAGATTTTGTATATATTATATATATATATATATATGTGTGTGTGTGATTAATTGATGCACATTACAAAGTTCCAATATGATCTCTGTGTTCTGCAAACTGTAATCTGCTTGACCTTAGTTCAGTTTATGGTCTCCCTCTAACTCCATAATTGAGTCAAATATGTTCATTTTGTTGTGTTGGGTTTAACAAACAGTTATATGTTCTATACGTATACAGTTTCATAATAGTTGTCTTTAATGGGTTATAAAAATGTAAGTATTTCAGCAAATTTGGGCTGGCACGTTGGATGTAAATCAAAATTCAGCCTCCAGAGTCTTTTTACTATGCAATTTCATTCCTGAGATGTTTCAACTGTTCTATTGGTGAACAAAAGTGTTTGAATTCAGTTGTCTTTAAGATGACTGTAACTTGGTAGTCAAACCTTCTGTTGTTCTAGTTTGAGTCCTGATTTGGCCAGCTTATTGTCCTGTGGATCAGCCTCTCGGGTACTCTTGATGCTTATCTTCGTATTTCAGTTCTGGTACAAAAGTTTCTTTATATAGTTTTTTTTCTTCACAATCAGTCTTCCTTTCATTTTAGCAACTGAAGATTTTTCCAGTAGGTCGGAGTAATGAAAATTCTACAATGCACTGAATTGAAATAAAGTTGCTGTTTCTTCATGTCCAAAGAGCAGGCTACTGCTGAGTTGGCATGTTCATAGTCTGTCCAAGTGCAAACCACATCAGAGAGGGAATCATCGCCAGATCTCTTTTGTGAACATATTGGTAAACTTTAGAAGATAACTAAAAAGTGGAGATTTTTCAGGAGTTTGGTGGTCCACCTTAAATGCCTTACTTTACACTTACACTGAAATATTAAATGATAACCTGAAAAGCTTTCACGGGGAACAAGTTTCCACTACTAGCCATTGACATCTGCAGACAAAATCTGGGGACAACAAAGTTATGTATTTATGTTGCAAAGCACAGGCTACATAACCTGCACAAAATGAGTGAAAACATTTCCGGTTTTTAAAGTTAATATAAAGGTATAATAAAACCAATGCTGATAGTAGTTTACAGATCGTAAGGCAAACAATTGTCCTCTTGACTGCCCAGTATTCCTTCTCAGCCTTCAGTTATGGGAATATAAATCCACTCGTGCTTACTTCTGTAACTGCAGTCAAGATGGTTCATATTTACAATAAAATGTAACGCCTTGCATGTAAAATAAAGCTATCCTTAGTATGTAGCCTAAACAACTCATAAACCAAGTAGACTTAGAATATTTCCTTTAATGCAAATACGTCAACAGCCAAAAAATTATATCCCATTGTAAGACCCTGCTTAATATAGAAATTTTAACTTTCATTCTGTTAAACGAACATTATCTCCAAAGGGCTAGAACAAATATGGTGTTGAAGGTGGCATTAAGTTGAAGAATTGCTTCTACTTCAAGCAGACCTGCAATATGTTGAGGCCATGGTAGCCTGGAATTTTTCTCGAACTGCAAGGTTCATTTTAGTTCTCTCGCTGAAAAGTAACTGCGCAGGAACAATGGTTCAAAAGCGACAGTTACAATTTTTATTTTCAGATCATTCTTGATCTAAAATCAGCATTTATACAAACAATATAAAAAGTGCTTGGCTTAACAACACAGGCACAATGCTGACAGCCTGTAAAAATGGGGAGCCTTAGCACTCAATGCTGCTGGCACGTCCATTTCTGTTTGGTGTCAGAAGTTATGTTGCAACTGGAGGCGCTTATATTGCCTCATTTGCTGTTAATGCTGGAGCTGGCTGTTAAGATAATTGGGACATTGTGGTAAAAAACAGACATTTCATAGCTTTCTCCCATCCAACTCTCCCTACCTTCAAAACCCTTTCCTCCCCCAGACTTCCTCTCCTCCCACTTCTCTCCTCGATCCCTTCAACTCGGGTCACCTTCTTCCCCCCTCCACCTCCACTTACCCTCCCATCCTTACCCTACCCTTCCCTTCCAGGTCTCCTCTCCCTCTTCCGCTCTTTCCTCCCCCTCCTTCCCCTCCCCTCCCTCCCTCATGCCCCTCCCCTCCCTCATGCCCCTCCCCTCCCTCATGCCCCTCCCCTCTCTCATGCCCCTCCCCTCTCTCATGCCCCTCCCCTCCCTCATGCCCCTCCCTCATTTCCCTCCCCTCCCTCATACCCAGACACTCACTGCCCCTCCTCCTTGTCATGATATGCACTCATGCACATAATGAGATACCGAAAAGCAGTGACAGACACCCAGTACAGCCAATCAACACACAGGACAGAACACAACCAATCACCAGGGAGAACACTAGAAGGTGGTTTCCCACTATAAAACACACGAGGTATCAACACTGCCTCTTTCCACTGGTGACAACTGGAGTGACAGTAAGGGTGTATATATCAGTTAGCACCTTCTACACGTGGCTCAGAGCTAGTCTGGTCGAGTTAGTTATAGTAAGCACGCTTAGATTAGTAAAGTGTCAAACCCACAGCGAACTGTGTGCACTGCTTAACAAGTTCAATAAAGCGTATTGAACCAACATCAAAGTTTGGAGTCTACTTTCAAGTACAACTGCATCCAGTTCAGTCCGTGTTACCCCAGGGTGATTAATACGACACCACTGACCTCACCCTCACCACCCTCTGCCCTCACCACACTGAACCCTGCCGTCATCATCCCAACACCTGCCCTCACCAAACCGCTCCACCTCTGCCCTCACCGCCCCACCTCTGCCCACACCGCCCCACCTCTGCCCACACCGTCCCGCACCCTGCCCACACCGCCCCGCACCCTGCCCTCACCGCCCCGCACCCTGCCCTCACCGCCCCGCACCCTGCCCTCACCGCCCCGCACCCTGCCCTCACCGCCCCGCACCCTGCCCTCGCCGCCCGGCACCCTGCCCTCGCCGCCCGGCACCCTGCCCTCACCGCCCGGCACCCTGCCCTCACCGCCCGGCACCCTGCCCTCACCGCCCGGCACCCTGCCCTCACCGCCCGGCACCCTGCCCTCACCGCCCGGCACCCTGCCCTCACCGCCCGGCACCCTGCCCTCACCGCCCGGCACCCTGCCCTCACCGCCCGGCACCCTGCCCTCACCGCCCGGCACCCTGCCCTCACCGCCCGGCACCCTGCCCTCACCGCCCGGCACCCTGCCCTCACCGCCCGGCACCCTGCCCTCACCGCCCGGCACCCTGCCCTCACCGCCCGGCACCCTGCCCTCACCGCCCGGCACCCTGCCCTCACCGCCCGGCACCCTGCCCTCACCGCCCGGCACCCTGCCCTCACCGCCCGGCACCTGCCCTCACCGCCCGGCACCCTGCCCTCACCGCCCGGCACCCTGCCCTCACCGCCCGGCACCCTGCCCTCACCGCCCGGCACCCTGCCCTCACCGCCCGGCACCCTGCCCTCACCGCCCGGCACCCTGCCCTCACCGCCCGGCACCCTGCCCTCACCGCCCGGCACCCTGCCCTCACCGCCCGGCACCCTGCCCTCACCGCCCGGCACCCTGCCCTCACCGCCCGGCACCCTGCCCTCACCGCCCGGCACCCTGCCCTCACCGCCCGGCACCCTGCCCTCACCGCCCGGCACCCTGCCCTCACCGCCCGGCACCCTGCCCTCACCGCCCGGCACCCTGCCCTCACCGCCCGGCACCCTGCCCTCACCGCCCGGCACCCTGCCCTCACCGCCCGGCACCCTGCCCTCACCGCCCGGCACCCTGCCCTCACCGCCCGGCACCCTGCCCTCACCGCCCGGCACCCTGCCCTCACCGCCCGGCACCCTGCCCTCACCGCCCGGCACCCTGCCCTCACCGCCCGGCATCCTGCCCTCACCGCCCGGCATCCTGCCCTCACCGCCCGGCACCCTGCCCTCACCGCCCGGCACCCTGCCCTCACCGCCCGGCACCCTGCCCTCACCGACCGGCACCCTGCCCTCACCGACCGGCACCCTGCCCTCACCGACCGGCACCCTGCCCTCACCGACCGGCACCCTGCCCTCACCGACCGGCACCCTGCCCTCACCGCCCGGCACCCTGCCCTCACCGCCCGGCACCCTGCCCTCACCGCCCGGCACCCTGCCCTCACCGCCCGGCACCCTGCCCTCACCGCCCGGCACCCTGCCCTCACCGCCCGGCACCCTGCCCTCACCGCCCGGCACCCTGCCCTCACCGCCCGGCACCCTGCCCTCACCGCCCGGCACCCTGCCCTCACCGCCCGGCACCCTGCCCTCACCGCCCGGCACCCTGCCCTCACCGCCCGGCACCCTGCCCTCACCGCCCGGCACCCTGCCCTCACCGCCCGGCACCCTGCCCTCACCGCCCGGCACCCTGCCCTCACCGCCCCGCACCCTGCCCTCACCGCCCCGCACCCTGCCCCTCACCGCCCCGCACCCTGCCCTCACCGCCCCGCACCCTGCCCTCACCGCCCCGCACCCTGCCCTCACCGCCCCGCACCCTGCCCTCACCGCCCCGCACCCTGCCCTCACCCCCCTGCCCTCACCGCCCCGCCCCCTGCCCTCACCACCCCGCCCCCTGCCCTCACCGCCCCGCCCCCTGCCCTCCCCGTCCGGCCCCCTGCCCTCCCCGCCCGGCCCCCTGCCCTCCCCGCCCGGCCCCCTGCCCTCCCCGCCCGGCCCCCTGCCCTCCCCGCCCGGTCCCCTGCCCTCCCCGCCCGGCCCCCTGCCCTCCTCGCCCGGCACCCTGCCCTCACCGCCCGGCACCCTGCCCTCACCGCCCGGCACCCTGCCCTCACCGCCCGGCACCCTGCCCTCACCGCCCGGCACCCTGCCCTCACCGCCCGGCACCCTGTCCTCACCGCCCGGCACCCTGCCCTCACCGCCCGGCACCCTGCCCTCACCGCCCGGCACCCTGCCCTCACCGCCCGGCACCCTGCCCTCACCGCCCGGCACCCTGCCCTCACCGCCCGGCACCCTGCCCTCACCGCCCGGCACCCTGCCCTCACCGCCCCGCCCCCTGCCCTCACCGCCCCGCCCCCTGCCCTCACCGCCCCGCCCCCTGCCCTCACCGCCCCGCCCCCTGCCCTCACCGCCCCGCCCCCTGGCCTCACCGCCCCGCCCCCTGGCCTCACCGCCCCGCCCCCTGCCCTCACCGCCCCGCCCCCTGCCCTCACCGTCCCGCCCCCTGCCCTCACCGTCCCGCCCCCTGCCCTCACCGCCCCGCCCCCTGCCCTCACCGCCCCGCCCCCTGCCCTCACCGCCCCGCCCCCTGCCCTCACCGCCCCTGCCCTCACCGCCCCGCCCCCTGCCCTCCCCTCCCCGCCCGGCCCCCTGCCCTCCCCGCCCCGCCCCCTGCCCTCCCCGCCCGGGCCCCTGCCCTCCCCGCCCGGCCCCCTGACCTCCCCGCCCGGCACCCTGCCCTCCCCGCCCGGCACCCTGCCCTCCCCGCCCGGCACCCTGCCCTCCCCGCCCGGCACCCTGCCCTCCCCGCCCGGCACCCTGCCCTCCCCGCCCGGCACCCTGCCCTCCCCGCCCGGCACCCTGCCCTCACCGCCCGGCATCCTGCCCTCACCGCCCGGCACCCTGCCCTCACCGCCCGGCACCCTGCCCTCACCGCCCGGCACCCTGCCCTCACCGCCCCGCACCCTGCCCTCACCGCCCCGCACCCTGCCCTCACCGCCCCGCACCCTGCCCCTCACCGCCCCGCACCCTGCCCTCACCGCCCCGCACCCTGCCCTCACCGCCCCGCACCCTGCCCTCACCGCCCCGCACCCTGCCCTCACCGCCCCGCACCCTGCCCTCACCCCCCTGCCCTCACCGCCCCGCCCCCTGCCCTCACCGCCCCGCCCCCTGCCCTCACCGCCCCTGCCCTCACCGCCCCGCCCCCTGCCCTCCCCTCCCCGCCCGGCCCCCTGCCCTCACCGCCCCGCCCCCTGCCCTCACCGCCCCGCCCCCTGCCCTCACCGCCCCCTGCCCTCACCGCCCCGCCCCCTGCCCTCACCGCCCCGCCCCCTGCCCTCACCGCCCCGCCCCCTGCCCTCACCGCCCCGCCCCTGCCCTCACCGCCCCGCCCCCTGCCCTCACCGCCCCGCCCCCTGCCCTCACCGCCCCGCCCCCTGCCCTCACCGTCCCGCCCCCTGCCCTCACCGCCCCGCCCCCTGCCCTCACCGCCCCGCCCCCTGCCCTCACCGTCCCGCCCCGCCCCCTGCCCTCACCGCCCCGCCCCCTGCCCTCACCGCCCCGCCCCCTGCCCTCACCGCCCCTGCCCTCACCGCCCCGCCCCCTGCCCTCCCCTCCCCGCCCGGCCCCCTGCCCTCCCCGCCCCGCCCCCTGCCCTCCCCGCCCGGGCCCCTGCCCTCCCCGCCCGGCCCCCTGACCTCCCCGCCCGGCACCCTGCCCTCCCCGCCCGGCACCCTGCCCTCCCCGCCCGGCACCCTGCCCTCCCCGCCCGGCACCCTGCCCTCCCCGCCCGGCACCCTGCCCTCCCCGCCCGGCACCCTGCCCTCACCGCCCGGCACCCTGCCCTCACCGCCCGGCACCCTGCCCTCACCGCCCGGCACCCTGCCCTCACCGCCCGGCACCCTGCCCTCACCGCCCGGCACCCTGCCCTCACCGCCCGGCACCCTGCCCTCACCGCCCGGCACCCTGCCCTCACCGCCCCGCACCCTGCCCTCACCGCCCCGCACCCTGCCCTCACCGCCCCGCACCCTGCCCTCACCGCCCCGCACCCTGCCCTCACCGCCCCGCACCCTGCCCTCACCGCCCCGCACCCTGCCCTCACCGCCCCGCACCCTGCCCTCACCGCCCCGCACCCTGCCCTCACCGCCCCGCACCCTGCCTTCACCGCCCCGCACCCTGCCCTCACCGCCCCGCACCCTGCCCTCACCGCCCCGCACCCTGCCCTCACCGCCCCGCACCCTGCCCTCACCGCCCCGCACCCTGCCCTCACCGCCCCGCACCCTGCCCTCACCGCCCCGCACCCTGCCCTCACCGCCCCGCAGCCTGCCCTCACCGCCCCGCACCCTGCCCTCACCGCCCCGCCCCCTGCCCTCACCGCCCCGCCCCCTGCCCTCACCGCCCCGCCCCCTGCCCTCACCGCCCCGCCCCCTGCCCTCACCGTCCCGCCCCCTGCCCTCACCGTCCCGCCCCCTGCCCTCACCGTCCCGCCCCCTGCCCTCACCGTCCCGCCCCCTGCCCTCACCGCCCCGCCCCCTGCCCTCACCGTCCCGCCCCCTGCCCTCACCGTCCCGCCCCCTGCCCTCACCGCCCCGCCCCCTGCCCTCACCGCCCCGCCCCCTGCCCTCACCGCCCCGCCCCCTGCCCTCACCGCCCCTGCCCTCACCGCCCCGCCCCCTGCCCTCCCCTCCCCGCCCGGCCCCCTGCCCTCCCCGCCCCGCCCCCTGCCCTCCCCGCCCGGGCCCCTGCCCTCCCCGCCCGGCCCCCTGACCTCCCCGCCCGGCACCCTGCCCTCCCCGCCCGGCACCCTGCCCTCCCCGCCCGGCACCCTGCCCTCCCCGCCCGGCACCCTGCCCTCCCCGCCCGGCACCCTGCCCTCCCCGCCCGGCACCCTGCCCTCACCGCCCGGCACCCTGCCCTCACCGCCCGGCACCCTGCCCTCACCGCCCGGCACCCTGCCCTCACCGCCCGGCACCCTGCCCTCACCGCCCGGCACCCTGCCCTCACCGCCCGGCACCCTGCCCTCACCGCCCCGCACCCTGCCCTCACCGCCCCGCACCCTGCCCTCACCGCCCCGCACCCTGCCCTCACCGCCCCGCACCCTGCCCTCACCGCCCCGCACCCTGCCCTCACCGCCCCGCACCCTGCCCTCACCGCCCCGCACCCTGCCTTCACCGCCCCGCACCCTGCCCTCACCGCCCCGCACCCTGCCCTCACCGCCCCGCACCCTGCCCTCACCGCCCCGCACCCTGCCCTCACCGCCCCGCACCCTGCCCTCACCGCCCCGCACCCTGCCCTCACCGCCCCGCACCCTGCCCTCACCGCCCCGCAGCCTGCCCTCACCGCCCCGCACCCTGCCCTCACCGCCCCGCACCCTGCCCTCACCGCCCCGCACCCTGCCCTCACCGCCCCGCACCCTGCCCTCACCGCCCCGCACCCTGCCCTCACCACAGCGAACCCTGCTCTCACCCTACCGTGCCCTCGCATCATCGCCCGCGACCTCATCACATCACCCCACGCCCACCTCCACCTGCCCTCACTGACTCCTCCTCCCCTCTTCCTCCTCTCCTCCTCCTCCTCCCCTCAGCAACCCTCCTCCTCCCCTCAGTGCCCCTCCTCCTCCCCTCATCCGTTTCCACTCCCCTCATCTCCTCTCTCTTCTGCACTCTTCCCCTCCGCACCTCTCCCTCCACCCCTCCACACCCCTCCTCCACCCCTCAGCACCCTCCCCTCAGCGCCCCTCCCACTCCCCTCAGCGCCCCTCCCACTCCCCTCAGCGCCCCTCCCACTCCCCTCAGCGCCCCTCCCACTCCCCTCAGCGCCCCTCCCACTCCCCTCAGCGCCCCTCCCACTCCCCTCAGCGCCCCTCCCACTCCCCTCATTGCCCCTCCCCTCAGTGCCCCTCCCCTCAGTGCCCCTCCCCTCAGTGCCCCTCCCCTCAGTGCCCCTCCCCTCAGTGCCCCTCCCCTCCGCCCCTCCACTCCGCCCCTCCACTCCGCCCCTCCACTCCGCCCCTCCACTCCGCCCCTCCTCTCCGCCCCTCCGCTCCGCCCCTCCGCTCCGCCCCTCCGCTCCGCTCCGCCCCTCCGCCCCTCCACTCCGCCCCTCCACTCAGCGCCCCTCCACTCAGCGCCCCTCCACTCAGCGCCCCTCCACTCAGCGCCCCTCTACTCAGCGCCCCTCCACGCAGCGCCCATCCACGCAGCGCCCATCCACGCAGCGCCCCTGCCCCTCCCCTCATCCCCTTCCTCCTCCCCTCATCCCCTTCCTCCTCCCCTCATCCCCTTCCTCCTCCCCTCATCCCCTTCCTCCTCCCCTCATCCCCTTCCTCCTCCCCTCATCCCCTTCCTCTCCCCCACTCCTTTCACCCCATTCCTCCTCCCCACCCCCTCCTCCTGCCCACCCCTTCCTCCTCCCCACCCCTCCTCCTCCCCACCCCTCCTCCTCCCCACCCCTCCTCCTCTCCACCCCTCCTCCTCTCCACCCCTCCTCCTCCTCCACCCCATCCCCTCTCTCCCCCCCCATCCCCTCCTCCTCCTCCACCCCATCCCCTCTCTCCCCCCCCATCCCCTCTCTCCCCCCCCATCCCCTCTCTCCCCCCCCATCCCCTCTCTCCCCCCCCATCCCCTCTCTCCCCCCCCATCCCCTCTCTCCCCCCCCATCCCCTCTCTCTCCCCCCCCATCCCCTCTCTCTCCCCCCCCATCCCCTCTCTCCCCCCCCCATCCCCTCTCTCCCCCCCCCATCCCCTCTCTCCCCCCCCCATCCCCTCTCTCCCCCCCCCATCCCCTCTCTCCCCCCCCCCATCCCCTCTCTCCCCCCCATCCCCTCTCTCCCCCCCCATCCCCTCTCTCTCCCCCCCCCATCCCCTCTCTCCCCCCCCATCCCCTCTCTCTCCCCCCCCCATCCCCTCTCTCTCCCCCCCCCATCCCCTCTCTCTCCCCCCCCCATCCCCTCTCTCTCCCCCCCCCATCCCCTCTCTCTCCCCCCCCCCCATCCCCTCTCTCTCCCCCCCCCCAATCCCCTCTCTCTCCCCCCCCCAATCCCCTCTCTCTCCCCCCCCCATCCCCTCTCTCTCCCCCGCCCCATCCCCTCTCTCTCCCCCCCCCCAATCCCCTCTCTCTCCCCCCCCCCCATCCCCTCTCTCTCCCCCGCCCCATCCCCTCTCTCTCCCCGCCCCATCCCCTCTCTCTCCCCCGCCCCATCCCCTCTCTCTCCCCCGCCCCATCCCCTCTCTCTCCCCCGCCCCATCCCCTCTCTCTCCCCCGCCCCATCCCCTCTCTCTCCCCCGCCCCATCCCCTCTCTCTCCCCCCCCATCCCCTCTCTCTCCCCCCCCCATCCCCTCTCTCTCCCCCCCCCATCCCCTCTCTCTCCCCCCCCATCCCCTCTCTCTCCCCCCCCATCCCCTCTCTCTCCCCCCTCTCTCCCCCCCCATCCCCTCTCTCTCCCCCCCCATCCCCTCTCTCTCCCCCCCCCCATCCCCTCTCTCTCCCCCCCCATCCCCTCTCTCTCCCCCGCCCCATCCCCTCTCTCTCCCCCGCCCCATCCCCTCTCTCTCCCCCGCCCCATCCCCTCTCTCTCCCCCGCCCCATCCCCTCTCTCTCCCCCGCCCCATCCCCTCTCTCTCCCCCGCCCCATCCCCTCTCTCTCCCCCGCCCCATCCCCTCTCTCTCCCCCGCCCCATCCCCTCTCTCTCCCCCCCCATCCCCTCTCTCTCCCCCCCCATCCCCTCTCTCTCCCCCCCATCCCCTCTCTCTCCCCCCCCATCCCCTCTCTCTCCCCCCCCATCCCCTCTCTCTCCCCCCCCATCCCCTCTCTCTCCCCCCCCCATCCCCTCTCTCTCCCCCCCCCATCCCCTCTCTCTCCCCCCCCCATCCCCTCTCTCTCCCCCCCCCCATCCCCTCTCTCTCCCCCCCCCATCCCCTCTCCCTCCCCCCCCCCCCCATCCCCTCTCCCTCCCCCCCCTCCATCCCCTCTCCCTCCCCCCCCTCCATCCCCTCTCCCTCCCCCCCCTCCATCCCCTCTCCCTCCCCCCCCCCCCCCCTCCATCCCCTCTCCCTCCCCCCCCCCCCCCTCCATCCCCTCTATCTTCTATAAACCCTGAATGAAAGATTTCACTCCTCTATGCGATTATCCAGCTAGTTACCAATTAATTACTAAAGTTTGTTAAAGTACTCAAATGAGAGGGGCCATCTCATGGAGCTATTTGTTATTACACATCAGGGGAATTGGTCAAGTGGCGATTTAATTAAATTAGGAAGCATCATGTTTGCACTCCATCTGCATGTATTTATACTTTCTTTAGTTTTCTATTTAATTGTACATCTACAATGGGATGGTTAAATTTCCCAAGTCCTTTAAACTGCATACAGCTGGATAAGGCTTTTTAAAAATACATATGAAAGCCAAAATTATTTTTCTTGTTAACTGTCTTCATTTCAAAATAATCATACTCTCTGTCTTCTGTCTTCTGCAAAACTGCAGACACTGTTTCAATCTCCTAGCTGTGATTGTTATATCTGCAGCATTGTTGTATTAGCATCTTGAGTGTTGAATTTGGCCTATGCCCACTAAGCAGAAGATTACTCAGGCAGTACCTTAAAGGAAAGAAACAACATTTATAGAAGGAACACTCATGGTTTAGTAATTAAAGGGAATATAATTAGAGTATAGATTTTAATACGTATGTGCAATACAGGCAGACAGAAGTTGTTTCTCTGCAGTTTACCACATCCCATCCCTCTACTAAGTTTGCTAGCAGGATTATTAAAATGGATTGTGTTCAGATGTTAGCTGTGTACAGCCTTAATATGTACCATGTGCACACCAGTTAAGCAAAAGAACAATTCATCAATTTTATTTATCTTTTTGGTTAATGGGACAATTGACTACACGTTTCACCCTTAGGCTAAAACCCATAAATTTAGAATGCTGCGATTAACACTAAAAATCTAGGAACCATTGCTGTGAGCGACAGATTCATTTGAGTCTTGTACTGTGTTAAATTGTACATAAAGTGATTGTGATATCACATCTAAATCTGTGCTTTATTTTTTAAAACCTGTAAAATTATTTATTTTGTTATCCACAAACACTGGAAGTAAGACATGTTAAAGCTGCGCACGTCAATTTCAGGAGAAAAAATAGCTTTTTGTTATACTTGACCTTTTTTTAAATTTGTACGTATCCTGAATAATATTTAGCTCATAATCTTTTCTCCTCCATCCTTGCATTTTCTCCAATTGTAGCGGGTTACTAAGCACACACATTTTGTCAGCTGAGACAGCAAGATGGTATGGATTTTTGCTGCCATTTGCTGCGGTATAGCTCCATGCTCAGCTGTGCTAAAGTATGCGTTTAAGTGGAATAAATTAGCCTATCTTTCCTTTAACTATTCGCTCTCACTGCAGGTGGTCTTCTGTCTCGTGGTCCAATTGAGAGCTGTTGGCCATCCTGGGATTGATATTCCTCAACTTCTCATTGTACTTAATTTCTACCGTTGCTATATTTCCCCAGGTTTGAAAACAAAGTGGTAGGTTTTTATGGATTCGTAAAATCTATATAGGCTTGTGTTTCATGCTGTTGCATTAAACTACAAAATGAACTTTGCCCCATTAAAGTTTTTGTGCCAAAGTAAGCACATTGAGCATTTGTGTCATTAGGGAGGGAGGAAGTGAGCAGTTGTAGCTTTTCTGTCATTTCTTTAACTGGTTTCTGTTACATTGAAGGATAACTGACACACTGCAGGGTGTTTCCTGTGGAGCGTACACCCAAGCTTTTGTGTAATGGGAGCAAAGATTGGGAGATAAAATTCCTTGTCTTTACTAGTTAACCTGGCTATCAAGCGGGAAAAGCTGCTGTGTATTTTTTCCCACCAAAGTTCGTGAAGACAGAAATTTTGTCCCCATTTCCTGGTAGTTGCTTGTTGTGCATTTTTTCAACTCATAAAAGTCAGAGCAGGAGCAGGATATATCAAAGCAAGGAAAGGTTTTTATCATATGTCTTCACATTAAAGTTGCTGAATTTGGGAAGAGAGCCAAAGTTTCAGTCTAATTTTTATGTCTCATATGGACTGCCTGGCTGCAGTTCTGAATTCTTTTCTCAAGCATATTAATTCAAGACTTTGCTTTTCTGTGCAAACTGTAATCTCATTCTTTTAAACTTTGATTTTTAATACCCAGAACAAAAAAAACATGTTTTTTTAAAATAACCAGATAAAAGTTAGAATACCTCTTAATTACAAGTAAAAATAACCCTAATATGAGAATTCCTGGTGCTGTGGATGCCAGCCTGTTTAGATTGCAAGCCAGAGTCCATAGTACTGACAGAAACTATACAAACTGAATATTGATTATGAATTAATTTTTGCCCACCGAGTTGTTTCGATGAGTGGGAAAATGCCAAATCGGTAACTGCATTGCTGACCTACATGGTCAGGCTGAGCACACAACCTACATGGGCAGGCTAAGCTCTTGGCAAGGAGAGATTGTGGCAACAATGCTGGTGCTACTGGTATTGCTGCCTGTCGTGGCGTTCAGGAACATTACTTTGTAAACAGGGACTTCTCCTCTTGAAGTGGTTATTTCACCTCTTTTACTTATACAGTAATGTTGCGTAAGTTATTGCTCCCATCAGAGGCAATGCTACAATATAAAGTGGCCATAAGTCTAGGCTATTCGAGGTGAAAGGAATCAAGTACATTTTGGGCACCAAAAAGATATAGGCTATGGTTCTAGTTTGCTAAAATCAAATTATTCCAAGCTGTTTAGGTCCTAATAATAGTAAAATAATCTTGAGATCTGAAATGTATTGTTTTAAGTATTTTTACCTTGCCCTCCCATGCATAATTTCAAAAAAATCTTTATTATTGTCACAAGTAGGCTTACATTAACATTGCAATGAAGTGACCGCAAAAAGCCCCTAGTCAGCACATTCCGGCGCCTGTTCGAGTACACTGAGGAGGAATTCAGAATATCCAATTCACCTAACAAGCACATCTTTCGGGACTTGTGGGAGGAAACCCGAGCACCCGGAGCAAACCCGCGCAGAGACGGGGAGAACGTGCAGACTCCGCACAGACACTGACCAAAGTGGGGATCAAACCTGGGACCCTGGCGCTGTGAAGCAACTGTGCTCACCACTGTGTTACCGTGCCTCCCTAAATTGTTACATGCTAGTCATTTACAGGCCATATATGTCATATTAGCTGCAAATTATTTATTACTAATTGACATTATAACGGGGCTCTTGATTTCTAAGCAAATAATGTCAGAGAAGGAAGAAAGAACTTGAATTTATATTGTGCATTTCACAGTCTCAGGACACCGAAAGTGCTTTACAGCCAATTACGTACTTTTGCCATCTAATTACTAGTAATATAGCTCTTACAAACTGCATTGAGATGACCAGATCTGATGGCCATGGAATAAATTTTAGCCAAGGCACTAGAGACTCTTCAGTTCTTTAAGTAGTGCTTTGGAATCTTTTATGTCCACCTGAGAGGTTAGATGGGGCCTCAGTTTAACATCTCATCCATAAAATGGTACATCCACCAGCTCTCCCTTTGTGCTGCATGAAGTGTAAACCTAGATTATCTCAAGTCTCTGGAGTGAGACTACCGCTGAACCTTAATTGAAACCTAACACTTTGACATAACAGATCAAAATGCATTGTTCAATAAATTGTCATTGCTTCATAATGTAGCTGTTACTTGACTGATGTAATAACAAATTAATGGTTAGTGCAAAAAAACCAAAATGTGAACAGTTTGGAGAATGACATTCTACGTAGTTTTTTCGGAGACCCAACCAACAGGCAAGTCAGACTAAATGGCCTCTTTCTGTGCTAAATTTCATTATTACCTGACAGCAAAGATTCTAGGTTCAGATTTTCTGATTTTGATGCTAATGGTAATCCATTCACTCTTGCTAGCACAATACAAATTTAGGCCTTTGGGCAGCACGGTGGCACAGTGGTTAGCACAGCTGACTCATGGCACCAAGGACCCGTGTTTGATCCTGGCCCCGGGTCACTCTCCATGCGGAGTTTGCACATTCTGCCTGTGCCTGTGTGGGTCTCACCCCCACAACCCAAAAAGACATACAGGGTAGGTGGATTGGCCACGCTATAATTGCCCCTTAATTGGAAAAAAAAATGAATTGGATACTTTAAATTTGAAAAAAAACTAAAAAAAATTTAAGCCTTTATCTCCCTTATTTCTCACATGAACGGGATTCGTGCAAACACTACCAAAGCTGTTATATCACTCGTGCATATCTATTAATAGAGATATCAGACCCAATTTGTGCAATCCATGCAAATGAATGGCTTTTGAATGAGTTAGAACCATAGCACCATAAAAGTCCTATAGTGCAGAAGGAGACCATTTGGCCCATCGAGTCTATGCCGACCTTAGCAAGAGCACCCATCCAGGCCCACTACCCCACCCTATTCCTGTAACCCAATAATCATCCTTAACCTGCACATCCCTGGACACTAAGGGGCAAATTCTGTTTTTTTAGCACAGCCAATTCACCTAACCTGCACATCTTTGGACTGTGGGAGGAAAACGGAGCACCCGGAGGAAACCCACACAGACCTGGGAACATGCAAACTCCACACAGACATTCACCAGGCTGGAATTCAACCTGGGTCCCTGGCACTGTGAGGCAGCAGTGCTAACCAATCTGCCACCGTGCCTCCCGTGAAATCTCACCCATGGACATTTGAAGCAATTCAAGGAGCCATTTCCAGTTTTGCTAGAATTGTAAATACTATATTGAATATTCTTAGAGTTGTGGAGCAGGGGTAGGCCAATTGGCCCCTCAAGCCAACTCCTCCATTCAATATGATGAGGTTGATCTTTCATCTCAATGCCATACTCCCGTTCTCTGCCCAAACTCCTTGACACCATCAGTATCTAGAAATCTATCTGTTTACATTTTAATTCTGAGTGAAGACATTTCTCCTCACCTCAGTCCTAAATAATCTAACCCTAGCCTCAGACTGTGACCCCTTGTTCTAGAATCCCCCACCCCCAGCAGGGGAAAACATCATCCCTCATCTAGCCTATACAGTCACATCAAAATGTCATATATTTGAGTGGAATCCCCTCTCATTCTTCTAAATTCCAGTGAATACAGGCCTCGTCGACCCAATCGCTCCTCGTATAATAACCCTGCCATCCCAGGAATCATTTTGGTGAATCCTTGCTTCATTTCCTCCACATCTTTTCTTAGGCTAGGAGACCAAAGTTATGCACACCAAAGCCTGCTGCAGTAAGAAATCCTTGCTCCTGTAAATAAGTACTCTTGCAATGAAGGACAACATACTATTTGCCTTCCTAACTGCTTGCTGCACTTGTACGCTTGCTTTCAGTGAGTGGTGTACAAGGACACCCAGATCCCTCTGACAATCAACATTTCCCAATCTATCACCATTTAAACAATACTCTGCCATTATGTTTATATGTGCTCATTGAAATTAAAAGGATTGATATAAGAGATTATAGCACGAGGTGTTCAGATAACAACACTTCTGCATTTATATTTTATTCTACAAGCTGCATTGTTCATAATGTAAGCAGATGACAAAATTGTGGCATCAGCTTCAGTGTACTTAATCCATGCTATTTTATTTTTCTTGTAAAATAATTTTAATTATTTCCATTTATTAGCTTTTATATTGTTCAATGTATAGACAGAAATGGTATTGGAAAGCTATTTGAAAATATTTTTTTAACTGGCACCTACACATCCTCTTGTTTTAAAATGTACTGATCACATCAGTATTATCTCAAATTAAGTGAATTTGATGATTAATGGCTGGGAGATTTGTTTTAAGTTGTTCATTTAAACAGGAATTAATTATTTTGATCTGCGGATCAGTCCTGTAAAAGTCACCACCAGGACTGCTTATTCACATTCGTTGCGAGCTGATTGAGCTGATCTGGATAAGACATCATATTTACGTCCAAAGAGAAAATGCTGGAGAAATCTCAGCAGGTCTGGCAGCATCTGTAGGGAGAGAAAAGAGCTAATGTTTTGAGTCCAGATGACCCTTTAGCTTTGACAAAGGGTCATCTGGACTCGAAACGTTAGCTTTTTTCCCTCCCTACAGATGCTGCCAGACCTGCTGAGATTTTCCAACATTTTCTCTTTGGTTTCAGATTCCAGCATCTGCAGTAATTTGGTTTATTATATTTGCGTCTTTTGACGAGATCAAGGTTGGCAAATTCCATTAAAAGCAAACTAACCTAGCGGCAGCATTGGCCTGGGTAATGATTAGAATGTGTCCATCAGTGTTGATGACTAATTTTGGGGTATTTCTGTTGTTGTTAGCCCAAGTGTTTTTGGTGAGATTTTAGCATGTCACATGTTTTTATTTTATTATTTTTTGTTTGTTATAACAGAATTGCTGTGGTGAGTTGAAAGATTAGTATCTCCCAGATTTCTGTGGAGCAGACTTTAGCTGGCAGGTCTGTTGTTTTCAGCTATGATCTGTAATATGATCCAAGTTATGGTGCCTGCAGAATGAAGAACGACGGGGTAATTCGGGAATTGAATAATCACAGCAATTTGCATTACCCAACCTCCACAGGCTGTACTTTCAAATAGTGATTCCTTGACAAGCAAACTTGTGATAAAACAACAATTTAACTTTTGTGGCTCAAACTCAATCAGTGGCTGCTCATCCCAATCATTATCATGGAATCATAGAATTTACCATGCAGAAGGAGACCATTCGGCCCATCGAGTCTGCACCGACCCCTGGAAAGAGCAGCCTACTTTAGCCCACACCTCCACCCTATTCCCAAAACCCAGTAACCCCACCTAACCTTTTTTGGACACCAAGGGCAATTTATTGTGGCCAATCAGCCTAACCCGCACATCTTTGGACTGTGGGAGGAAACCGGAGCGCCCGGAAGAAACCCATGCAGACGCGGGGAGAACGTGCAGACTCCGCATAGACAGTGACCCAAGCCGGGAATCGAATCTGGGACCCTGGAGCTGTGAAGCAACAGTGCTAACCACGGTGCTACCGTGCTGAACATCCAACATTTGGAAGTTTCTAATTTGATTTCAAAATTTAAAAAAATCTGAGATTACAATACACTGTATAAATAAAAAAGAGTTGTGTTAGTGGACATTTAAGTGATGCCTAATGGACCGTGTGGAAGATCATTAAAATATGTTGCACTCACATGCAGATGAACTTGTACACATGCTAGAACTGAAATGTCAAAATAATCCTGTTTTTACACAGGACTAACAGCTTCTGACACTGTTAAATATACAGTGTGTAATGTGTTTTTTCCTGATTACAACTAGATAAACTGTGTACCAGCAGCAGTGAGAAAATACATGCAATTTATACAAAGTTAAGGATTGTACTAATAAACTTAGATTTGATCGTTTACTTTAGCACTCTTCCTTGACATACCTCTTGAAACAATGTGCCAAAGATTTCAGTGAAATCATACATTGCATCCCTTTCCGACTGAAACGCAAAAGCTGTAACCAGTTTTGCATTTAGTGTTAGGCTCTCTTAACTATTCGGTGATAATTTTGGCCAAACTGTACTACCATTATTAAATAACCAAATTGCACAGTTCAAATAATTCTTGGGCCAGAATTATAATTTTTGCTTGGGTTCACAATTGCTTTTATGTGGATGCTAGGGCTGCCCTCGAAAGGTTTTCCAAGGCAGACAGTCTGAAACATAAGTAAAAATAGAAAATCTCAGCCTTATTGAAACCAGCAAGTTTAATTTTTGTTGGTTGATGGCTGTGCAAGACCTGTGAATCAGGCGTCAACAGTCCTAGCACCTCATAAAACCAACATAATCGCAGCTATTATTTAATTACTGGCTGGCTGCATTGTTCATCTAGAACAACTCCATTATTAGTGCATTTCTCTGTTAGACAAGTTTTTAATTCACACAATCACTTTAAGTAAGTTACAATACTCACAACCACCAATCTGCTCACATCTGCTTGAGCTGAGGGGTTAGCTGTTCCATAATAGTACACTAGCAATGGAGAGCTGCATGCTGAGGAAGTAGACTGACTAAGATAATAGTAGGACTTAACAGCAGGGATACAATGAAAAAGCTAAGTTTCTTGATAGAGATTTTTCATTTCTAATTTATTATTGTCCCTTTTTGATGGTATATAAATTAACATTGAATTATACAGTACAACTGATTCTAACACAGCAGTACACAGATGTGGGCCATAAAGTACATTCAAATGCGAGTGTAGTCAGTAGCAGTCAATTGAACTTTCAGCAAGTTACCTTTTCTCCCTTTTCTCAACTACTCATTGTTTGAGTGTTTTTATTTCAATTGGATTAACTAGATATAGGTTCAGTGAGCAACATGACAATAGCTCATCGGTGAAAAGAGAATTTAAAGTCTAATTGCAAGTGAAATAACAAACTGGAAAGGGCATGAAATGTTTAATATGTTGTATTAATGTGAGTACACTTTTTGCCTTGTTATGGTTCCAGAAATTTGGCTGCAGCCACTTAAATAAAAAGTAGAAAATGCTGAAAGCAGACTTTATCATCAGACTATATTGTTGTAAAGGCATCATTTAGGGGCTTTTCACACTAACTTCATTGCAGTGTTAATGTAAGCTTACTTGCGACAATAAAGATTATAAATATAAAAAATGAAATAAACTTCTCTGTGCTGCTATGTCAAATGTTTACTGGTGCCTGACCATACTTTATTATTTGCTTCTGTATTCAGTGCCCTTTTTATTGAATTAAACCATTGTTTGTCTTGTTTTTCAGCTGAATACGCTGCTCCTCGGGCTATCCTGACAGGCCATGATTGTGAGATTAGCTGTGCTGCAATATGTGCAGAACTTGGTCTAGTTATCAGTGGTTCAAAAGGTAGGTACAGGTAGAAGATGTTGAGTATTGAAATTTAATATTTTATTACAAAATTAAATGTGTAATTTAAGGAGTAGAGAACAAGAGATCTTTGTACTTTTTAATAACCGCTAGAAGTCAAAGAATCCCTACAGTGCGGAAGGAGGTAATTTGGCCCATCGAGTCTGCACCAACCCTCTGAAAGAGGACCCTGACTAGGTCCACTCTCCTGCCTTATCCCCATCACTCCACCTAACCTGCACATTCCTGGACACTTAACGGACAATGTTAGCATGGTCAATTCACCTAACCTGCATCTTTGGACTGTGGGAGGAAACTGGATCACCCGGAGAAAACCCACGTAGACTCTGGGAGAATATGCAAACTGCACACAGACAGTCACCCAAGGCCGTAATTGAAACCGGGTCTCTGGTGCTGTGAGGCAGCCGTGCTAACCATTGTGTCACAATGCCGCCCCTAACCCCTGTTTCCCATTTTAATGCAGTTTCCTCATTTTTGCCAGGATTGTTTAGGGAGTAGCCCATGGCAAGGTAAGATGGTAGGAAACAATGGTTGTCATAATAAAAATGAGAAGGAAAAACATGAATGTAAGAGGAAAGCTATGAGAAAATACCATGAAGGTTAGCACAGGAGATATGCAACAGAACCTCACCTGCTTAAGACATGTCTGTTTTATCACACATTATGGCCCAACTTTGGAAAGATAACCTATGTATAGAACATAGAACATTACAGCGCAGTACAGGCCCTTTTGCCCTCGATGTTGCGCCGACCTGTGAAACCACTCCAAAGCCCATCTACACTATTCCCTTATCGTCCATATGTCTATCCAATGACCATTTGACTGCCCTTAGTGTTGGCGAGTCCACTATTGTTGCAGGCAGGGCATTCCATGCCCTTACTACTCTGAGTAAAGAACCTACCTCTGAGTAAAGAACCTACGTCTGACATCTGTCCGATATCTATCTCCCCTCAATTTAAAGCTATGTTCCCTCGTGCTAGACATCACCATCCGAGGAAAAATGCTCTCACTGTCCACCCTATCCAATCCTCTGATCATCTTGTATGCCTCAATTAAGTCACCTCTTAACCTTCTTCTCTCTAACGAAAACAGCCTCAAGTCCCTCAGCCTTTCCTCATAAGATCTTCCCTCCATACCAGGCAACATTCTGGTAAATCTCCTCTGCACCCTTTCCAATGCTTCCACATCCTTCCTATAATGCGGTGACCAGAATTGCACGCAATACTCCAAATGCGGCCGCACCAGAGTTTTGTACAGCTGCAACATGACCTCATGGTCCGAAACTCAATCCCTCTACCAATAAACGCTAACACACCGTACGCCTTCTTAACAACCCTCTCAACCTGGGTGGCAACTTTCAGGGATCTATGTACATGGACACCGAGATCTCTCTGCTCATCCACACTGCCAAGAATCTTACCATTAGCCCAGTACTCTGTCTTCCTGTTATTCCTTCCAAATTGAATCACCTCACACTTTTCTGCATTAAACTCCATTTGCCACCTCTCAGCGCAGCGCTGCAGCTTATCTATGTCCCTCTGTAATTTGTAACATCCTTCAGCACTGTCCACAACTCCACCGACTTTAGTGTCATCTGCAAATTTACTCGCCCATCCTTCTATACCATCCTCCAGGTCATTTATAAAAATGACAAACAGCAGTGGCCCCAAAACAGATCCTTGTGGTATACCACTAGTAACTGGACTCCAGTCTGAACATTTCCCATCAACTACCATCCTTTGTCTTCTTCCAGCTAGCCAATTTCTGATCCAAACTGCTAAATCACCCTGAATCCCATGCCTCCGTATTTTCTGTAGTAGCCTACCGTGGGGAACCTTATCAAACGCTTTACTGAAATCCATGTTCACCACATCAACTGCTTTACCCTCATCCACCTGTTTGGTCACCTTCTCAAAGAACTCAATAAGGTTTGTGAGGCACGACCTACCCTTCACAAAACCGTGTTGACTATCTCTAATCAAATATATATATATATATATATATATATGTATAGGCCAGGCCTTTGCCAATTGCATAAACAAATTATTTCTTAAGTGTCTTCTGTGTACTTGCTGGTTCTCGATGTTAGTGGCCTCAGTAAGATCAAAACATCACTGAAGACTCTTAAGCTTGGAACAACATTAAAAATGCACTGAATCATCAGGTTGTGGACTTTATCATTGAAATTTAATGGTCCAGTGAGCAATAGAGTGCCATAAATTTGTGTCATAATGGTGGTTCATGCCCAGAGTCTCCCACATGGCAAGTTAATGGTTTCATTTATGGCTGGAGGGGTCACCAAAAAGAAATTTGAAAAGAGGCTGGAGGGAAAATTGATGCATGAGCCACCCAAGAACACCTATCCAATTCCCAGGTGCCAACATTAAATGTAATTAGCTGAGATCTGAGAATAGTATTATTTGAAGAGGGTGAGGAAGCAACAAAAATCTAAACCGGAGGGAAAAATATGTTTGAGGCAGTAATTAGTCTAGTACCACAGTTTGTCAGGTTTTATACTTGGTTTCCATTGCTTTTGTTCTTTTAAAGATACAGAACTTCAATATACTGTCACTATAATGACAATATACTATTATTGCCTATGTATAGTTAGGAAAATATCACATTATGTTTGCATTCTCAAATTAACATACATATTAAATAAATCCACTTCAGCAAAGTGGTTGATTGCTCTTATGAATTCACCGTAAAAGTAAGTGTAACATGTACACACCTGACGTGGTTATTACCCTTACATTTGTAGCTAGCTCATGCAGTTGCAGGGAGGGACCAAGTGTCAATGAAAAGTAGTGACTCAAATTCATCAGATTATGAAGAGCACAAACAAAAAATTGGAGTTCATTTTTAGACGACTAGGATATGAAAATGTATTAAGTAATATGGAAACTTGGTTGGTTTGACCACACTTGAGTAACTGTATTTAATTCTAGTCTGCATATTATAACATTATGTTGGTGCACTGGAGAAACTGGAGAAAAGATTTTGCAAGAATTGAGGCAATGTAACTCCCAGGAATGAATAAGCATTTTGAGGCTGTTTTCTTTGGAAAAGAAATAAGAAAAAAATACTAATAGCTTCAAAATTATGAAGAGACGATATCCATGTTTCACTTGTGGGTGAGTTGTCTTACAGAACAGAAGGAGGCCAGCTCTTTGTAAGCTCTATCCGTTTCTCCCCCTTGCTCTTTCCCATGGCCTTGTGGTTTCCATTTCAAATATATATATCCAAATCTCTAGGTGGCACAGTGGCGCAGTACTGCTGCCTCACATGCTGAGGACCCGGGATCGATCCCGGCCCTGGGTCACTGTCCGTGTGGAGTTTGCGTGGGTCTCACCCCACAACTCAAGAGATGTGCAGGCTAGGTGGATTGGCCACACTAAATTGCCTCTTAATTGGAAAAAAAAATTGGGTACTCTAAATTTATTTTAAAATATATATCCAAATCTCTTTTGAAGGTTACTATTGTATTAACGTCGTGCATTCGCAATCATCATAACACATTAAAAATGTTGCTTCATTTCACCCCCTGTTCTTTTTTGCCAATTACCTTCAGGTAATCAACACTCCTGCCTGTTAAACAGTTTCTCCCCATCTACACTATTAAAACCCTACAAAAATGATTTATTTTTATAAATTTAGAGTACCCAATTATGTTTTCTCCAATTAAGGGGCAACTTAGCATGGCCAATCTACCTAACTTGCACATCTTTGGGTTGTGGGGGTGAAACCCATGCAGACATGGGGAGAATGTGCTAAAAACCCAACAACATTTAAATCTCCCCTTAATTTCCTTTGCCAAAAGAAGAATCCCAGTCTCTCTGATCTCTCCATATAACTCAAGTTATTCATTCCTGGTATCACAGAATCAGAATCACAGAATAATGCAGCACAGAAGAGACCCTTCGGCCCATCGAATCTGCTGCAATGCACTAAAAACACCTGACCTGCCTACCTAATCCCATTTTCCAGCCCTTCGCCCATAGCCTTGAATGTTATGAAGTGCCAGGTCACCCTCAATCTTTTCTGCTCCAGCGAAAACAACCCAAGCCTATCCAACCTCTCTTAACTTAAATGTTCCATCCGAGGCAAGATCCTGGTGAATTGCCTCTGCACCCCTCCCCCAGTGCAATCGCATCCTTCCTATAATGTGGCAACCAGAATTACACACACTACTCCAGCTGTGGCCTCACCAAAGTTCCATCCAACTCCAACATGACCTCCCTGCTTTTGTAATCTATGCCTCGATTGATAAAGACAAGTGCCCAATATATTTTTCACCACCCTATTAACCTGCCCTCCTGCCTTCAGAGATCTATGGACAAACGCGCCAAAGCCAAACCATTCATTGAATACTTCCTTGTCACGTTACTCCTTCCAAAATGCATCACCTCATACTTTTCAGTATTAAATTCCATCACAAGAGCAGAAGTAGGCAATTCATCCCTTCGAGCCTGCTCTACCTTTCAATCAGATCATGGCTCTTATGGTCTTATCTCTTCCTGGTCTCAAATTCACCTATCCACCTGTTGCTCATATCCCTTTAACCCGTTTTTTATCAGAAATATATCTAGCTCCTTCTTGAAACCATTTAATTACTCCGATTCTACCGCACTATGGGGCAATGAGTCCCACAAATTCACCACCCTCTGCGAGAAGTAGTTCCTCCTCACAACCTATATTCGTGACCTCTCATTCTAGAGGTCACAAGAGGGAACATTTGGTCTACGTTTACTTTATCAATCCCATTTAATATTTTATACACCTCGATTAGATCCGCTCTCATCCTTTTAAACTCCAGCAAGCATAAGCCCAAACTGTTTAATCTCTCCTCGTATATCAACCCTTTCATCCCCAGAATCAATCTGGTGAACCTCCTCTGAACTGCCTCCACTGCCACCACATCCTTCCTCAAATAAGGAGACCAAAACTGGACACCATATTCCAGATGTGGTCTCACCTACACCTATACAATTGCAACAACACTACTTTTATACGCCAGTCATTTTGCAATAAATGTTAACATTCCATTTGCCTTTTTAATTACTTGCTGTACCTGCATATCGACTTTCTGCGATGGACAAAGACACCCAGATCCCTCTGCACAGGTGCATCTTGAATCTGCTTTCCAATTCGATGATAATTTGCCTTTCTATTTTTTCGGCCAAAATTGATAACCTCACACTTATCTACATTAAACTCCATCTGCCAAACTTTGGCCTAATCTCCTAGCCTATCTATTTCCGTCTGTAAAATCGTTATCTCCTCTTCACTGCCTGCTTTCCCACCTATTTTCGTATCATCTGAAAATTTTGCTATGTTATGCTCTGTTCCTGCTTGCAGATCATTTATATAAATTGTAAATAGTTGAGATCCGAGGGCTTACCCCCAGCACCCCGCTGGTCACAGTTCGCCAGCCAGAGTAGGACCCAATTATCCTGACCCTCTGCTTTCTGTCAGTCAGCCAATTCTCAATCCAATCTAGTACTCTACGCCCAATCCACTGCGGTTTCACCTTCTGGATCAGCCTTTTATACGGCACATTATCAGACACCTTCTGGTAGTCTTGATATACCACATTCTCAGGTTCCCCATTATCCACATTGCTGGTTACATCCTCAAAGAACTCAAGCAAGTTTGTCAAGCATGACATACCCTTCATAAAACCCCTTTTCTGCCCATTTGACCATCTTGTCTATATCTTCTTGTAACTCACTCAACCTCACTGTCAACCACCCGGCCAATCTTTGTGTCATCCTCAAATTTACTGATCCTACCCACCCATATAGTCATCTATGTCATTTATATAAATGACAAACAATAGGGGACCCAGCACCGACCCTTCTTCTAGTAAATCTCCTCTTCACCATCTCCAAGGATTTTCTGACATCCTTTCTAACTTAGGGTGTCCAGAATTCATCGCAATGCTCCAATTGAGACTTACCTGGTGGTTTACAAAGCTTCAGCGTAATTCTGTTTTTTATACTCTATTTTCTTGCATGCTTTCTTAGCATCCCGATTGACTTCACCTATCATCTTCAAAGATGTGCGTTTTTGAACCCCGGATTTCTTTGTCCCTGCAACCCCTTTAAAATTGTATCGCTAAGTTTTATTGCCTTTTCTTAGTCTTGCCCCAAAAATGCATCACTTTACACTTCACTGCATTAAATTTCATCTGTTGTGAGTCTTCTACTTCATCAGTCTATGTTGTATAGAATTACAGAGGACTGAATTTTACTTAAGATTAGAGGTTATGCAGCCTGGAGCAAAAGTAGGTCTCAAGCCCGCACAAGTGGAAAGTGAGACTGCGGTACTCTTTACTGGTGGAGACTAATTAAGAAACAGCCATTGAGACCACTGTCCAGTTAAAGATGGCGACAGCCTGTGGCCCAATCAGAAGACCAGTAGCTCTGCAGACTCGGCAAATGGTTACATTTGCTGACTTTCAATCTGCTGGGGCCATTCTAGAGTGTAGGGAATTTGGGCAAATTATAACTATCACATCCATACCTCTGCAGCTGTCGCTTTTAGTACCCAAGGATGTAGGCCATTAGGTCCTGGTGATTTGTCAGGTTTCTGTCCCTTAAGTTTCTCCAAATCCATTTTTCTGCTGATATTAATTACCTCACCCTCCTTGGTTACTTGCCGTTTTTGGATTATTACTTGTCCAATAACAACTTTCAGAGAGTATGGCACCATTGTGGTTCAGCTAATTGGCCTATCTCCCTTTTTCAATGTAGGTATAACATTAACTGTCTGTCTGGCAGTTTTCTGGTACCATTCCCTTTACTGATGAAGTTTTATGTAGACATATGTAATAATGCATCTGCTTAATCTACCAAGCTTCTTGTATAAAGACCAGGCTTTTATCCACTCAAAGTATTTTTTTACATATTTCTTCTAATTTCATTTCCTTCTTTGTTATTATCCTTGATAAATGCAGGGGAAAAGTACCTATTTTGCATTTCTGTTATTCTGCTCTCATTGCCTGTGAGTTTATCTTGTGCACCCCTTTGTCACCCTGTCTTGATGTGTCTGTAGAATACTTTACTACATTAAAAAAATAAATTTACAGTACCCAATTATTTTTTTTCAATTAAGGGGCATTTAGTGTGGCCAATCCACCTAACCTGCACATCTTTGGGTTGTGGGGGCAAAACCCACGCAGACACTGGGAGAATGTGAAAACTTCAGTGACAGTGACCTGGGGCCGGGATTGAACCCGGATCCTCAGCGCCATAGGCAGCAGTGCTAACCACTGCATCACCGTGCCACCCAACTATTTCTTTATTATTCTTTGATAATGTATTTTTGTACTTCTCCTGAAGACTGCTATCACACCCCTCAATGTTAACTACATTTATAAGTACAAATATTGCTATCTGAGCCCAGAGCAATGGGCATAAATATACGATAGCCACTAACAGAGCATATAAAGAATTTAGGATGAGTTTTTTTCCACAGAAAATGATAAGAGTGTAAAATGTTCTACAACATGGAGATGTTGTAGGAGATGGAGTTAATTCAAGTGGGTTTTAAATACTGGGATAGATAAGTTGGGCTGTGTCTACAGATTCTATGTAGGTTATCCAGACATGGAGCAAAGATTGGAGGACAGGTTCCCTGTGGATGCCTTAGATGGTTGTCAATAGCACAAATTAGTGGAGTTGTGGGAGCTGATCACCTGGCTGCATTTTGCCACGGTGTGCCGTACATTTAAAAAAAACAAAAATAAGATTTTGTAAAGGAAAAGGAGCATTTGGATAACAAGTTGGTAGAATGTCAAAGTAGGTAAAACTGGGATGTCAGTTAACACGATCGACTTAAGTAATTTCGGTCCTGTTTTATGTCATTGTGTAAAAAAAATAAAAGAATAGTTATTTGGTTGAAATGGCCCAGCTCACACTCCTGCATATGCCAAATCCCTATACTGCCTGTGATTTCCTGTGAGAACAGAGACCTTTTTTTTAATGAACTCTACCTAGTGCTGATTTGCTCCAGAAAAGTTTTATTACCTTTTCCCAAAGGCTTTAAAATATTTTGCTATAAAAGAATTACCAGATGTCTGATCCAAACAAAACTCCTAATTAATTGTTTCCATAGCAGCCAGTCTTATGTGGCACTTCCAAAACTGTCATTGTGTCTTAAAGAATGATCATTGGGTCCAGCTTGGAGATTCAACCTGTGCAACTATCCGGCATGAAGTATTTACAATTATATTTTCTACGTAACGTTACAAGGAGCTAAATTTCAAAACTTGAGCAGTTATCATTGGTTTCCAAAAGTAAATGAATGGGAATGAAATGTATTATTTTTGAAACGACAATACTTAAGGGACTTTGCTCGGATTGGAATAGAAAATAACAATGTGTGATACCAGTGGAATCTTGGAAAAAACATGGTGGTTAATTTGCACACTCTAGACTGAAGAAATTATGAATAAGGCTTTATTATCTGCTCACAAAAATGTCATTGAAATTGCTTTTTTTCTTTTCATGATTGATAGAGGGTCCATGCTTAATCCATACAATGAATGGAGACCTTCTGAAAGCTCTTGAGAGCCCTGAAAACTGTTTGCACCCTCGATTAATCCAGTTGTCCACTGAAGGACACTGCGTTATTTACTATGAAAAGGGCCAATTTTGTGTCTTCAGTGTAAATGGGAAGTTGCTGACCAAGGTGGAGACTGAGGATTCTGCGAAGGTAAGCAATATATGTTATTTGGAAGAGATAAACAATACAGTCCCCTACATTCTGTGCCCTTGCTTCCCTCAGTGCTTTCTCCAAGTAGTGTTTGATGCGAAGGAATATTAATTTGTACATTGATGGTCGGAGTGAGAATTGATGGTCATCTTCAGGTTTCCTTTATCTTGTTTTCCCACTATCTCCTCACCTTCACTCTCCACCATGAGCCTCTGGGAGATCCATCTCACAAATTGGACAGGCATACCCAGGTCTGGTGCTGAAGCAACCCAGGATGTTGACGTACAGCTATTTTAGACTATTGTTTGACTAGTCTGAGATAAGAGTTACGGCAATCCGATAGTTATAATGATAAACTTTCCTGGTGCTAATCTGTATGTTACAAAATTCATTGAACTGCATATTAGTTTGGAACTCATGACCTTGGGTTTCTGGTCCAGTGCTGCAAGCACAACAATACAGTATCCTACATGCTAGTTTAAATCTAAAACCAGAAACGATAGGAGACAGATTTACCAAATGTTTATATTGAACTTTTTCCCAATTGAACAATATAATCAAGGTGATGGGCTGGAACTGAATGCGGTCTTGTACAACATTTTTGAGTTTTTCAATTAATTCCTCCTGAAGTGCTCTGAGTAATTGCGATCTTCAATAATGAAACCAATCTGAAGGCATATTACAGTTCCTGGGGTGGAAAGTGGCTGACTACCTTTTAACCTCCCAAGGAACAAGGTGGACTGTTTTGTCATTAGGTAAGATTTTTTATCAGAAGAATATGGAGTCTGATAGCATCTTTCACAACACCAGGATTTCCCAAAGAATTTCAGAGCACTTTTCCATTGTAGTAACCTTTGGTCTTATGTAGGCAGGTTTTGCATGACAAAGTACACAAATGGCGAGTTAATCTACTTTTGGTGTTGATGGCTGAGGGAGAAATGTTTGCTTAGATTCCAATAAACTTCCCTGCTTTTGTTTGAATTGTGCCATGGGATCTATTACATTCACTTGCATATCTATTTCAAAAAGAGGCATCTATGACTATGTAGCACTTCATCAATGTTACATTGTTGTCTGAGCTCAGATAACTCATTCAGACTTTGGACTGGGGCTTGAACCCATCCTTCATTCTGATTCAGCGGCCTACCACTGGGCTAAGTTAGAAATTTACCCTGAGCATGAACTGAGCACACAGCAGCCTTAGTGGTTTAACCAGAAGTCTGTGCCTGAAACTGATGTGTACAATCGGAAATTGTAATTTCAAAAAGAAACAAAGTGTCTGTTGTGCATCACACCTTTCAAATATGACCCTGGAGTTTAAGTAATTGAGCGCCTGACTGTCAGCTAGGTTCTCAATTTGATTCCCAAGGCTAGTTGCTGCTCAAACTCCCTTTCCTCGGTTGAATGAATTTCATCTGCTCTCAGCAAGCATTCTGTGTGTAGACCAAGAACTGAATCTTGAGAGGGAAAACATTTGCCCCATTCAATTGTCTGTTGGTAAATACATAACATACTGCATGTAATTTCTTTATTCTCTGGTTGCCTTTAAGTATGTTTAAAGTTTGATGTAAGCTGTGGAAAGTTTGCTTGACTTAATTGAGAAGCAATGTGCAGATGTGCCCTTGGAAAGTGCCCTTTTGGGGCTTAGATTTAAGAACCCTGAAGCTTCTGTGCTTTATCACACTCCCAGGCCCCAAAGATTGTGATTAAAGAGTGTTTGAGGTAAACAATAATTGCCCACATACTGTGAGAATTACATTTTTGGTGGTATTTGAAATAAAAAGATCTTACGGGGCAATGCAGAACTCTTTTGGGTATTGGACTGTATACAAGAAATTCTTTGAGGTGCCTTTCAGATGTCATGCAAGGGAATACCTGCCAGAATGCTGACAACCGCAATACTTTTCAATTTTCAAGCATAAGACAGAATTCAAATTTACTTTCATCTTACATGGCAAAGAAAAATTACAACTGCACTTCCTTCCTGCCTGGGAAAATTGCGCTGTTCAATCCACGACTCTCACCTGTTTTGAACTGCGTTCTGACCTAAAATAACAATACTCAATTTTATTCTTTTCGGCACCAACTGCACACAGAATCACAGAAAAATGCAGTGCAGAAAAGGCCCTTTGGCCCATTGAGTCTGCACCGTCGCATGAAAGGCACCTGACCTACCAATCCTAATCCCATTTGCCAGAACGTGGCCCATAGCCTTGAATGTTAAGATGTGTCAAGTACTCATCCAGGTACTTTTTAAAGGATGTGAGGCAACCCACCTCTACCACCCTCCCAGGCAGTGCGTTCCAGACCATCACCACCCTCTGGGTAAAAAGATTTTTCCTCAAATCCCCCCTGAACCTCCCACCCCTCACCTTGAACTTGTGTCCCTTCGGAACCGACCCTTTAATTAAGGGGAACAGCTGTTCCCTCTCCACCCTGTCCATGCCCCTCATAATCTTGTACACCTCAATCAGGTCACCCTCCGTCTTCTCTGCTCCAAAAAAAACAACCCAAGCTTATCCAACATCTCTTCATAACTTAAATGTTCCATCCCAGGCAACATCCCGGTGAAACGCCTCTGCACCCGCTCCAGTGCAATCACATCCTTCCTATAATGTGACGACCAGAACTGCACATAGTACTCCAGCTGTGGCCTCACCAATGTTCTATATAACTCCAACATGACTTCCTTGCTTTTGTCATCTGTGCCACGATTGATAAAGGCAAGTGTACCATATGCCTTTTTCACCACCCTTTAACCTGCCCTTCTGCCTTCCGAGATCTATTTACAAACATACCAAGGGTTTGTTCCTCAGGACTACCCAGTGTGGTGCCATTCATTGAATATTTCTTTGTCAAATTGCTCCTTCCAAAGTGTAACATAGAATTTACAGTGCAGAACCTCTCACTTTTCAAGATTAAATTCAATCTGCCACTTTTCTGCCCAGTTGAGCATCCTGTCTATATCTTCCTGTAACCCAAGACTCTCCGCCTCACTGTTAACCACCCAGCCTATCTTTGTGTCATCCACAAACATACTCATCCTACCCCCAAAATAGTAATTTAAGTCACTTATATAAATGATGAATAATAGGGGGTCCAGCACAGATCCCTGTGGTTCGACACTGGACATTGGTTTCCAGTCACTAACCACATACCATTAGTAGTTTAAATGTAAAAAATCATTGATCAAATCAGTCCTTTGATTGCTTTATTCCTGGTTCTTTCTTTTTAAATATAATTTATTTCCTTTAATTCTCACTTCACAGCACTCGCAGGTCCTGATTGATCTTTAAGCAAAACATTCCTGTATAGCTTTAAATCTCTTCCTGTGAGCTATCAAAAGCTAAACAGCCAATAAAGAAGGGTAACATTGCAATTGTGCCAATGGTGTCTGTTTTTTAACTTTAAAAACAAGAATTTTCTAGTAACACAGCCTTCCTGGTCTGTTCAGTCCTTTATTCTTGAGTTAGCGGAAAGAGGGTGCTGTCTCCAACAGGTGAAAAAAATTAGTAACATTTCCCTGTGTTTCAGGTATTCTTATGCTTTCTTGGAGCTCTGCTTACTTTAATTCCCATGACGTCTAGGGTCCCTGCATTCAGGAATTCCTATGGTGTCTTGGTGTAGAAGCCCGCTGTTTTCTAATACATCTAATAGGTAAAAGTGATAGTTAAAAGATAGCTATTTAGCATTAATCCCCTGGTCTATTGACCATTTTAAAAACTCATTCATAACCTCAGGTCATTTCAAAACACACATTCAGCATTTCAAAACACAGCTTCAACAAAACACAGCATTATAGATTAAAAACGACAGCTAACAAGATAAAGTATTCCAAGGACAAGGCAAGCTCCATGGCAACAGCATAGAGACCATTGTCCTAACAAGCAAGTCAGCAAGGAACTGGTTCAAGCTGTATGCGATAAGGAAGCCGAATCGCATTCCATAGCTCATACAAGAATACATTTAAGTTAATGTTGCATATTAAATGACAGAGCTAAAACATCGAATCAAACTTATTTGATGTTAACCCAAACCAATTAGGATTACATCAGGGTATAGCTAGATGGCTAAAGTCTGATATGATTTGGTATAACTTAGTTCATACGGCCATTATTTTATTCATGAATCATCTATACTTTGATCTAACTTACTCGCTGTCTCTCTATCTTTCATACTTTCACTTTCCAACTCTGACTCTTGAAGTAAATGCAAACTGTTTTGCCGTAAGCAAGAAAATCATTTCTGTATTATTTGAAAGTTGAATTGTCTACGAAATTTCTTCTGTCTGAGTCATTTTGCATGCCGGACCTATTAGAGAATAAGATTTAAATGATTCTTAATTGTAATCGATAGAGACAAATAAAACGATTCTTATTTGCATCCGAGAAGTGTTAACTCAAATTTCTACTGCGTTTTAGTGTTCGCAAGTGCCACTAGATCTGCATGATAGATCTCTCCACTTGGCACCCTGCTTGCAAGAATTCCTGTGGTGTATAGTAATCTTTTATTAGTGTCACAAGTAGGCTTACATTAACACTGCAATTAAGTCATTGTGAAAATCCCCTAGTCGCCACACTCCGCGCCTGTTCGGATTCACTGAGGGAGAATTCAGACTGTCTAATTCACCTAATAAGCACGTCTTTTGGGACTTTGTCGGAGGAAACCCATGCAGATATGGGGAGAATGTGCAGACTCCGCACAGACAGTCACCCAAGGTGGGAATCAAAACAGCGCCCCTGGTGCTGTGAAGCAACAGTGATACTGTGCCACCCACATAAGCACCCTATCTATCCTTGTGGTAAAGTGCTCTGCTTTTTGCTTATTTGAGGCCATCGAGCTATCCTGATTTTTCACTTGTGGGGATTAGTTACTTCTTATGTAATGCTCGCCATCTCCAACAAGATTTTCTCAAATTGCTGTGTAAATTTACACTTGTTCATGGAATGTGGGCATTACTGGCAAGACTACCATTTATTACCCTTGAAAAAATGGTGGTGAGCCACCACTTTGAACCCGTGCAGCCGATATGGTGTAGATCCACCCAGAGTAATGTTAGAGATGGAGTAACAGGATTTTAACCTAGTGTGAAGTAACGGCGATATAGTTCCATGTCAGGATGGTATGTGACATGTAGAGGAGTCTGTCAGTGGTGATATTCCTATGCATTTATTGCCCTTGATCTGTTTGGAGGTGAAGGTTGTGGGTTTGGAAGGTGCAACAGGGGCCATTAATGAGTTACTGCAGTGCATCTTGTACATGGTACACACTGCTGCCAGTGGTGGAGAAAGTGAATATTTATGGTGATGGATAGGGTGCCGATCAATGGAGCTGCGAATAGTTCAGAGATCTAAAGAGCTCTGGGGTTTCCCAGAAGTGAAACCAGGTGTTATTGGTTGGTCAGCTAAAGGAACTCTGGAAAACTACACCATCAGGATTCTTGTGACCCAAGGGAGATGGGGTTCGTAGAAGTGTATCTTGTTGAGGATAATCGTACCTGTGAAACTAAGAAGTGTAATAAATAAGGACCTTTTAAGAAATGATGTTTTTAGAATTGTACAGAACTATCTTGGAAATATATGGAATTCACCTCTAAACTGATTGTAATCCTCTTGTCAGGGGATTCAGCAGAATATAGATCGGTTGGAGACTTGGTTGGACAAATGGCAGATAGAGTTTAATCCGGACAAATGAGAAATACTTTATTTTGGAAGTTCTAATACAGGTGTAAAGTATACAGTAAATGGCAGTACCCTTAGGAGTATTGACATGCAGAGAGATCTCGGCGTACAAGTCCATAGATCACTGAAAGTGGCAATGAAGGTAGATAAGGTTGTCAAGAAGGCACGCGGCATGCTTGCCTGCATTGGTTGGGGCATTGAGCATAAAAATTGGCAAGTCATGCTGCAGCTGTACAGAACCTGAAGCCGCACTTGGAATATGGCATACAGTTATGGTCACCACACTACCAGATGGATGTGGAGGCTTTAGCGAGAGTGTAGAAGAGGTTTACCAGAATGTTGCCTGGTCTGGAGGGTATTAGCTATGAGGAGAGGTTGGATAAACTTTGTTTGTTCTCACTGAAACGACGGAGGTTGAGGGGCAACCCGATAGAAGTCGACAAGATTGTGAGGGGCATGGACAGAATGGATAGTCAGAAGCTTTTTCCCAGGATGGAAAAGTCAATTTCTTGGGGACATAGGTTTAAGGTGCAAGGGTCAAAGTTTAGAGGAGATGTGCGATGCAAGGTTTTTTACGCAGAGGGTGGTGAGTGCCTGGAACTCGCTGCCAGAGGAGGTGGTGGAAGCGGGTACTATAGTGACGTTTACGAGACACCTTGACAAATACATGAATAGGATGGGAATAGAGGGATACGGACCTTGGAATTGAAGAAGGTTTAGTTTAGAAAGGCATCAGGATAGGTGCAAGCTTGGAGGGCCGAAGGGCCTGTTCCTGTGCTGTATTGTTCTTTGTAAGCAGTGCTGTCTCTGATGTAAAAGCAGTATTTCAAACCACCGAGCCTGAGCATCGTTGTTTCTGAAATCAGAATTGATAATGGTATTGATATGAGTTGCTATTTCAAGCATTCTTCGGGAAATTTACCAAATATTCAAGGGATAAAATAATTTCGATTTTCAAAAAAGCTCATGGAAAAACAGGCTAGGTGCTTTCTGGTATCAAAGAAAAAATGTGTATTTTGGGAAGAAATAAATTGAACATTAACAAAACCTATCAGCCCAACAACACTGCCATTTGAATTTTGGATAATTTTGTAATTTAAAATGAAAATGTCAGGCACAATCTAGCAGGTTACTTTTGAGAAAATAAAACGTTTAAAAGAAAGAACAAACAAGCAAAATATGGTAATACATGGAATCAAGTGAGAATGTTGTGTTTGACACCAGATCAAATGCTACATTTCGAAATGCTGATGATATTTTGATTTTAAAAAAGATGTTTTTGAATGCTTAATGTAGAATTTACAGCCATTTATGACAGCAAGTTTGTTCAGTGTTGTTGTAATTATACTTTGCTTTCCCCAGACATCTTATTTCATGTCCTCTAATGGATTTCTGATGAGATGAAGTAGGTTAACAATTATAGATTTATTAAAATCTATGTACAGTCCATTTTGTTTGGAAAAATGTCAGATGCGACCCCTAAAGATGTTCAGAAATTCTGCATTTGTGATTTCAGAAAATGCTGCGGAAGCACTTGATTTTTGAAAGTTATGATCAGTCTTTTCAAATAATCAGTGATTATCAAATTGACTGCTTATGTACCTGGTATTAAACAGCACAATCCTTACGTTTTCTATGTTGGCTAATGAATGTAGTTATGGAAATTAATTATTTCTACTGGTAAACTCAGCATTAGGATTTGTGGCTTTGCTGTTGTACCATGAAATGGTTACAAATAACTCCGGCAGCAACCCCATTTGTCAAGAAACCTGGCAATTGACTGAAGAATGTTTTGATCTCAACTGTTTGTAATGCACATGCCTTTGATATATTGGTCAGTAGAAACCAAAATGACATATTTTCTTAAAATAAATATAGAACGTAAGATGAGGATAGTGTGCTTAATGATTTACAGTTATGACAAACTGACATATTAGGAAAAATAAAACTGTCAGTTTTCAGTTAGAAGAAGTGAGAATGTTATGGCCTTGGAGAAAACCCGCGTGATACTGTTAATATACAACCTTGTTTAAAAATACCAGCTGTTGAGATGCAGCCAAAGTCAGCAGATGACTAAGTGGATATGAGCTGAGGGCTATGCTGTAATATGTGCAATTTTTCTCCAGGCTATGCTGCTGAGTCGTGACGGGCAGTACCTCATCACTGGTGGAGATAGTGGAATTGTAGCTGTGTGGCAGGTTTGGGACCTCAAACAGCTGATGACCTACCCAGGCTGTGATGCTGGTATTAGGGCCATGGCCATGTCTCATGACCAAAGGTGAGACTTTTTTTTAAAAAAAGAATACTGGATAAACTAACCGTTTCTTGTTAGTGGGTCAGCAACAAACAAATAGCTCCAGCCATTGATTACACTTGAACTTCCCCATAAGCTTTCCATGGGCTTTTGTGGCGATTAGAGAGCCAATCAACATGGATGTCCTCGTCAGAGGATCTGGGACCTGTGAAAGCAATGTGTCTTATTAACTAATCAGATTGAAGAATGCTGACTCAGAAACACTGAATCGGAACCAGGAAATAGATGTTACAATAATAAATTCAATGTCAAATCATGTACAAAGGTAAAATAAAGAGGGAAAGAAAAATTAGATTGAGAGAGGCAGAGATAAAAGAGACAGAGAAAAAAAGTTAAAATATTTAATGTTTTATACTCTAATCATAAGTGAAATCTGAAGAAATGAGATTCCACATTTTCAATGTCAGGTTGATTGGTAGCAATTAAAGCCGATACTATTTAAGAAATTACTGACATTGGAATGGACAAGCCCTAACTTTCTCTGCAGAATTTAGTGGGTATTTATCAAGTAAGTATTGCAATGTCAAGCCATTCCATGATTTCAGTGCTGAGATTTTAAGTGAGATCCTATTATAGGGCAACCTTTTGGAACAGCAGGGCAAGATGAGCAGTCATTTCCTGATTTCTGAATTTAATGATAAATATTCAATGGAGTCTTTTGTATAAAGGTTCAGGGCTGATCTCCTCACCATTATTTCAACCCAAATTTCTCCCATTTCTGTCTTAAAGTTTTGTTGCATCACTACTGTGGTGAATATTGAATTGGTTCTTTGTTAATGGCTCAGGAGGACTGGTAATATTGTTAATATGTACCACAGAAAGCCTAAAATCATATACCAGTGTCCATCTGCAAAACCGAAATTCGAGAAAGTTACAGTCTGAAGTGGCTGACGTCATCTGACTTTTCCATTAATTCTTTTGAGAATTTACTTCATTTGTTGCCAGTATATAAGGTCCAGAATTAATTTTAAAAGATTATTGAGTGATACAGACATAACTTGACCGTTAGTCTCAAATCGTCGATGCTAAAACCAACAAATACTAATTTTCCTGGACAATTGCTACATGTTAAATTTATCATATTATTGTCTCTGCTACGCACTGCAAATACTGGACAAAAATGTCAAAGTAGTGACACACACAACACTGTTCTTTTCCAGAAAATATCTTTATTGCTTTAGAATATAGAATTAGCACAACAAACACACACACGCAGTGGCTGGGCGACTGTGAAATCACAGGCACACACATACTCATTCTCTTTCTGTTTCTAATTCTCACTTGCTGTCTCCTGCTCTCTCTCTTTCTCTCTCAGAAGCCTAACTTGCTCATTTACATCTTTCAATACTTAAAAAGTATAATATAGGGAAAAGGAACACAGTTTAAGCATTTTGATGAGAATTGGGTTGTTTACATAGACTTTGTTTAATGTGCTTTGGAATATTCTTTTGAAAGCAGCCTTAAAAACTGTGTGTTGATCTGTCTAATAATGTAAGTTGTCGTTGCCTGTGTGTTTCATTAGTATATTGAGTAGAATCTGTTTAAAGGTTATTTTCAGGCATGTAACTTTCTTTTTCATGTTGAGTACAAAATACCAATTTTTAAGCACTAAATTTGTATTTTTGCACTACCTTGGTCAATCACCAGAAATATACTGGGAGCAGCAATTATGTGAAGTAATTTGTGCATTTTTTGTTGGTACAAATACACAGAACTGGATCAAACATGGCTCATCCTTCCCTCTGCTCTGTTCCCACTAAACCTCAGCCAGTTCCGCCTGATAATTAGGTTAAGGATGTACTCTTTTAATAACCCCACCATTTTTACTTTATTGTTTGTGAGAATTTTTGTGCTTTTCAAAATGAGGATTGTTGATTCAGGGGAGAAAAAGAAAATAAGGCAGCTGTGGTGGCATTAAATACAAAGTAACTGTCCCATATCTGGCTCTGGCAAACAATGTGCCTCAGTTCTAACCTTAGAAAATTACCTCCACTGCATCAACTGGCTGTCTTGTGTTCTCTAAGTAAGATTGCCAATTTACTACCAAATTAGCAAACGTTTTGTTCTGAGGCTCCATGTCTACAAGGAACTGGCTTGAGACAACTCGACTAATCTTGGGATTTTACAACCAGCAAGCAATGGGCATAGTGGTTAGCACTGCTGCCTCACAGAGCCAGGGACCCAGGTTCAATTCCAATCTTGGTTGACTGCGTGGAGTTTGCAATCCCCCCCCCCCCCCCCACCCCCCCGTGTCTGCATGGTTGCCCCCGGGTGCTCCGGTTTCCTCCCACAGTCGAAAGATGTGCCGGTCAGGTGGATTGGCCATGATAAATTGCCCCTTTGTGTCCAGGGATGTGCCAGTTAGGTGGGGTTACGAGGTTGCAGGAATATGGTGGGAGCCTGTTGGGGTGCTCTTCCGGAGGATAGATGCAGACTCGATGAGCCGAATGACCTCCTCCTGCACTGTAGAGATTCTTCTGGGACATTTTCAGTCCATCAGTTTGCGGTTGGATTTGTATCCAAATCCCAGAGGCAAATACCAGTGCCAAATCGTTGCATCCATCCTGTCACCTATTTTTGCTATTATGCCCACCCAGGATCACGAGAGCTGTAATTCTAACTATGTAGTCAGTCAAAACCAGAGTTTCCTTTTTACCAATTTCAGTTGTTACTAGTTGTTATAGAGTGACTACTGTTTATGTAAGTGATAAAATACATTATTTTATCTCGTTTGAAAGCAGAAAGGCAAGAAGATGTCAAACCTATTATTCACTGATTATGCCTAATACTGAAAAGGTTCATTTATTTTTAAAACCAAGCAAAATCCACACCAAAATATCTACCTCGACATCTAGTCTATAATCTTTATTATTGTCACATATAGGCTTACATTAACACTGTAATGAAGTTACTGGGAAAATCCCCTAGTCGCCACACTACGGCGCCTGTTCGGGTACACTGAGGGAGAATTCAGAATGTCCAATTCCCTAACAAGCAGGTCTTTCGGGACTTGTGGGAGGAAACCCGGATGAAATTCACCTGGAGGAAACTCACACAGACACGGAGAACGTGCAGACTCTGCACAGACAGTGACCCAAGACGGGAATCGAACCTGGGACCCTGGCGCTGTGAAGTACATTGGTTGCCAAAACACAGCTGTCACCTTGTTTGCTCTGGGGAAGGGAGCTAACAAGGTTTTTTTTTTAATAAATATTTTATTGAAAATTTTTGGTCAACCAACACAGTACATTGTGCATCCTTTACACAATATTATAACAGCACAAATAACAATGACCTATTTTATATAAGCAAAAAACAAAAAATGAATAAATATTAAATAACAAAAATGAAAACTAGCCCTAATTGGCAACTGCCTTGTCACAAGTTATACCCCCCCCCCGCCCACCCCCCCCACCCCTCCCCCCCCCCCCCCCACCCCTCCCCCCCCCCCCCCCCCCCCACCCCCCAAATCCTGGGCTGCTGCTGCTGCCTTCTTTTTCCCCTTCCATCTATCTATCCGCAAGGTATTCGACGAACGGTTGCCACCGCCTGGTGAACCCTTGAGCCGACCCCCTTAGGACGAACTTAATCCGCTCTAGCTTTATAAACCCCGCCATGTCATTTATCCAGGTCTCCACCCCCGGGGGCTTGGCTTCCTTCCACATTAGCAATATCCTGCGCCGGGCTACTAGGGACGCAAAGGCCAAAACATCGGCCTCTCTCGCCTCCTGCACTCCCGGCTCTTGTGCTACCCCAAATATAGCCAACCCCCAGCTTGGTTCGACCCGGACCCCCACTACTTTTGAAAGCACCTTTGTCACCCCCATCCAAAACCCCCGTAGTGCCGGGCATGACCAAAACATATGGGTATGATTCGCTGGGCTTCTCGAGCACCTCGCACACCTATCCTCCACCCCAAAAAATTTACTGAGCCGCGCTCCAGTCATATGCGCCCTGTGTAATACCTTAAACTGAATCAGGCTTAGCCTGGCACACGAGGACGACGAGTTTACCCTACTTAGGGCATCCGCCCACAGCCCCTCCTCGATCTCCTCCCCCAGCTCTTCTTCCCATTTCCCTTTTAGTTCATCTACCATAGTCTCCCCTTCGTCCCTCATTTCCCTATATATATCTGACACCTTACCATCCCCCACCCATGTCTTCGAGATCACTCTGTCCTGCACCTCTTGTGTCGGGAGCTGCGGAAAATCCCTCACCTGTTGCCTCGCAAAAGCCCTCAGTTGCATATACCTGAATGCGTTCCCTTGGGGCAACCCATATTTCTCGGTCAGCGCTCCCAGACTCGCGAACTTCCCATCCACAAATAGATCTTTCAGTTGCGTTATTCCTGCTCTTTGCCACATTCCATATCCCCCATCCATTCCCCCCGGGGCAAACCTATGGTTGTTTCTTATCGGGGACCCCCCCAAAGCTCCAGTCTTTCCCCTATGCCGTCTCCACTGTCCCCAAATCTTCAGTGTAGCTACCACCACCGGGCTTTTTGTGTAGTTCCTCGGTGAGAACGGCAATGGGGCTGTCACCATAGCCTGCAGGCTAGTCCCCCTACAGGACGCCCTCTCTAATCTCTTCCACGCCGCTCCCTCCTCCTCTCCCATCCACTTACTCACCATTGAAATATTAGCGGCCCAACAGTACTCACTTAGGCTCGGTAGTGCCAGCCCCCCCCTATCCCTGCTACGCTGTAAGAATCCCTTCCTCACTCTCGGGGTCTTCCCGGCCCAAACAAAACCCATGATGCTCTTTTCAATCCTTGGGAGCTAACAAGGTTGAAAGTTCCTGTAAATAGTAATGATTCCTCTGAATATTAAAGATTATCTCAGTAAACTATCACCTTTGTTCATTGGGTATTTTAGCACAGTAATGATTGATGTAAATTATATTCTGTGTAATTAACTGTGCTTCTTTTAATTTAGGGTCATCATTACAGGTATGGCGTCTGGAAGCATAGTACTGTTTTACATTGATTTTAATCGATGGCATCACGAGTATCAGACCAGGTACTAATGGTGTGTTGAAGGCACAGAGATGCACTGCCTTGTGCTGGAATCATGAGAATATCATCTGAAAGAGCATTCAGCCATCGTTGATGCATTGAGAGTTTTTAATCAAGTAGTCATTCAATCCTGCCACTGTATATATCGGCATTCATCCATATGAAGAAGCAACAAATCTGAATGTAACTTAAAAGTCTCCAGGAAAGCAGAGTATTTTGAAATGCTTACTGCTATTTTTGTAGAATATAAGGAATTTGACATATCATTAGTAGAACACCAGAGCATATAAATCTGATTCAGAAATACAAAACGTCTATTTTTAGGAGGAACAAATCTTTACATGATTGTTTATAAACCTCTCATTCATAAGAAATATAATGACTATTTCTTTACCTTCATCTCTGTAAGAAAAATAAGTGACTGATTTAAAAGAATGTAAAACAGAAATTTTAATCAGATGTTCATAATTATGTTAGAACTAAGCAATATATTTACACCCGTGATTTATTGCATATATAGAGATCAAATTTTTTTAAAGTTTCTTTTTGGGGAGAAGGTTTGCACATGGGGTGTACAATCCTTTCTAAGGCATGGTTCTTTACTGTATTTTTTCATTCATGTTATGGTAGCTTAGCACTGATATTACTGGGAACAAAGAGCAATATTTAAATTATGACCTAGGATTTTTTAACTTTATAACAGTCTATCAGATACTATATTCTTGTCATTGGCATGCTGCTGGGCTGGAAAAGGGATCTTTCCTCAGAGTTCAGGTAAACAGTAAATCAATCCAGTGTAACATGTTTTGTCTCTTCTACATTAGTATACGTACATTTTCAGAGAATTATGTCCATTAATTTCATTTCTATAGCCTTTGTTAAACATGTTTGTAATCCTGACATTGTTATTCAACATTGAATTCTGATAACTCTTTGTAACTGTGAATTCTGTTTGGGTTTCTGTCCTGCTTATTGTGTGTGTGTGAAATCCTGCTTTTGGGATGTTGTAGTCATGCTACAAACTTTCAGAAACTAGACTGCTGAAAACATTCCACCTTGCTGAGCGAATGTTTGCTCAATATGGATCTTACTGGTGCCTAATGGCGCATTAGTAACCTGCCAGAGGGACCAAGTTACTGTATTTCAAAACCCCACTCAGAAATGCTTTTTGGTGATGATTTGGAATGAGGTTATTCCAGTTTGTGTAATGAAATCAAAAATAAAGTTCACTTGTATCTTGAGACTGGAGAGTTTTCTTTTGACTGACAGTATTAAAACAATCCAAGCTTAAGATCGGCTGCTGTTTATTTGAATAACTTTATATCAAGCAAATCTCTAAGCACCACTTGTAAACAGTGACTTTGCATGACTTGTGGATCATGTTTTTCTTTTCTGCAACAGAACTCCAAGTTACCTGAGGCTATGCAACTGAATAACTAGCTCTTTAAAGGCGCAAGCTCTCAACTGGAGAAATAACACCAACCTTTGTTAAAAGTTAATCATAAAACAAAAACGCTGCTTGCAAAGTTAAATTCCATGGATTTAACTGTTTCAGGCAAGCAGTGATTTTTATTTGGATTTTCTTTTAATATGGGCAGCACGGTAGCACAGTGGTTAGTGTGGTGATATGCATCACTGTAAATACACAAGGGGAGTTAATGTAAATACACTACAACTAAGTAAACACTAGAGGGAGCACCAGAGACGTCATGACATGCAGAAATACAGCTAATGAACACATAGAATAGGACACGACCAATGGGCAGTCAAGACACCCATAGGTGACACTACCACAAGGGGGCAACCATATATAAGGACAGCTGATCAATAGTCGGTACTTTAGGCTTCATAGATACCGTTAACTTTGGTCTCAAGGAAAACCATACATCTGACAATTCACTGTTGGCGCAAAGTGGAGTTCACATATAATGGAAATCTAAACATGCCACATGACAGTGGTACTTGAAACGATTCTTGGAAAGCAGATTAATAGGTTTTCAAGTGATAACCCATACATACGGACAGGGCATACATGCTCTGTCTCTTTCCACAGGCGACACTTGGAGAGTAGGACAGGGGCAGATCAGAAGCATCACCCACCACGTGGCTTAGAGCAGACTGGTTAGTTAGACTGAGTTACTATAGCAAGATTAGCAGGAGAGTCGAACTCCTAGAGAACTGTACTAATAGTTCAATAAATCACATTGAACTTACTTCAAAGTCTGGAGTATCTTTTGGTCAAAGCTGCATCGAGTTGCAACCTGTGTTATCCCAGAGTACATAACACAACATGGTACCAGTAGTGCCTGTTGGATCTATATAGTTCAACTCGGCAAGATCCATGACTACCTGCAATAGCACCGAAGCAAGATGATCGAGATTCCGGTTCCTCAGCAGCTCAGGTACCATGGCAATCTCAGTGCCAACTGGCGTGCATTCAAGCAGAGATTTGAGATTTACATGGTAGCATCCGACCTAGATGGCGTGGCCGATGCTGAGAAGATAGAACATAGAACATTACAGCGCAGTACAGGCCCTTCGGCCCTCGATGTTGCGCCGACCTGTGAAACCACTCTAAAGCCCATCTACACTATTCCCTTATTGTCCATATGTCTATCCAATGACCATTTGAATGTCCTTAGTGTTGGCGAGTCCACTACTGTTGCAGGCAGGGCATTCCACGCCCTTACTACTCTCTGAGTAAAGAACCTACCTCTGACATCTGTCTTATATCTATCTCCCCTCAATTTAAAGGTATGTCCCCTCATGCTAGACATCACCATCTGAGGAAAAAGGCTCTCACTGTCCACCCTATCCAATCCTCTGATCATCTTGTATGCCTCAATTAAGTCACCTCTTAACCTTCTCTCTAACGAAAACAGCCTCAAGTCCCTCAGCCTTTCCTCATAAGATCTTCCCTCCATACAACGCAACATTCTGGTAAATCTCCTCTGCACCCTTTCCAATGCTTCCACATCCTTCCTATAATGCGGCGACCAGAATTGCACGCAATACTCCAAATGCGGCCGCACCAGAGTGTTGTATAGCTGCAACATGACCTCATGGCTCCTAAACTCAATCCCTCTACCAATAAAAGCTAACACACCGTACGCCTTAACCCTCTCAACCTGGGTGGCAACTTTCAGGGATCTATGTACATGGACACCGAGATCTCTCTGCTCATCCACACTGCCAAGAATCTTACCATTAGCCCAGTACTCTGTCTTCCTGTTATTCCTTCCAAAATGAATCACCTCACACTTTTCTGCATTAAACTCCATTTGCCACCTCTCAGCCCAGCGCTGCAGCTTATCTATGTCCCTCTGTAACGTGTAACATCCTTCCGCACTGTCCACAACTCCACCGACTTTAGTGTCATCTGCAAATTTACTCGCCCATCCTTCTACGCCCTCCTCTACTCACCATTGCGGGTGAAAGTGCAACAGAAATTTTCAACTCCTTCAAGTACTCCAAAGGGCAGGACAAGAGAGACTTCCAGACAGTCCTGGACAAGTTTGAAAACTACTGAGAGGTGAACACAACATAAATCGGTAAAACTGGCACCTATACTCACCACGAGGTAAAGGTAGGCTTGCAGCAGAGGCAAACGGCAATTTTGATTGGTACCATCTTGCGCAAGGAGCCGCATATGCGCAGTTCCAGAGAAGCCGCAAACCGGCAAAAGTGTTTTACGCATGCGCGAGAAGCCGCGCATGCGCAGTTGAGAAAAGAGCATACAGTGAAGGAAAAGCGATCTGCGCATGCACAATCCATTCCTGCGCTCTATGTCACAAGTGTCATGACGTCAAAGGCCTTTGACCATGCCCACTTAATGGGGAAATGTCCGAAAATAGTGAAAAAACATTTTAAAGCCAGAAAACGCAATTCTTTCACCTGGAACGACAGCACAATGCCTGAACTTCGACCAGTAGCTTAAAGTAGCCTCCGCAGAACCCTGGAACAAGCAGTTAGCACCACCCTAAGAGATGATTTAGTCCTTGAAGACTACGACTCAGACGATGATTTCATCATTGGACATGGCGACCTCAGTACCAAATCCAAACTGCAACAAGATGTGTTGTACATTGCAGCATCCGACACAGTCATGGACGAGTTCTTCGGATTTGAGGATCCTCAGCCCAGCATAGACAACATCTCGACCCATGAGTACAGGATTCTGCTGCGGCCTGACGCCAAGAGACAGAGCGATACAAGCCTCCACAGCGAGCTTGTTGACAAGACTCCACGATAGGAGCAACCCAAGACTCCAGAGCGCAGTCCTTGCATGAACAAGACCATGAAGGTCTCGCAACCTTATCTGAGCAACCAGCAGCAGACGATGCAAGTCTGCCATGCTCAAGTGCACAGCGAGACGACTGACAGTCTACCCAGATTATTTGAGCCACCAGAAGAAGATTCTGACAGTTTACCCAGCTCATCTAACCGACAAGAAGACACTGACGGTCTACCCACTATATGTGCGACAAGTGACAGAGGCTTCACAATTCCCATACAAGATGTGCAACATCTCAGAGAGACTGACAGATCTCAGCTAGTATGTACAGAGGCACTCGACAATCAAAGTGAGACTACTAGTGACTCCGGTGACACCACATTAATTCAAACCTCACCTACTCGAGTCTCTCCACAAGAACCTGGAATGACTCCAGACGGGGAGAATCAAGAAACCAAAGGTGATTCAGGTGAACCAGAAAGGGCTCCAGATGGGGAGCATCGACAAGCTAAAGATGATTCCAGTGAACCGGACATGACTCCAAACGGGGAGCGCTGAGGAATCGGAGATGGCACACTCAATGAAACAGCAGATGCCACAAAGGACATTGACACAAGTAACTTTGTGAAGGACTCGAATTCGCCACTTGGTGTGGTCATTGAGCGTGACAAACACAACAACAAGCACGTCAATAACAACAATGACAACAACAATAGAACAACAACTGGTATGACATGGAACAACTCTGCCCATGAAGGACAATGTTACTGCTCAGCTCAGAACAATGGCGAGTGTGCAAACATACCATGGCATGTCAACACATCTTACCAATTCACGTTTGCTACACTACGGACAAGCAAACCATCTTTCAGGAAAGATGTCATCAAGAATTGCTACCACAAGCATTAAAAAAAAGAGTCCACCTCAGACAATGAAGTGATTTGACCATTTGAACACCTCCTGATGACCTCTTGGTTACGTACACACCAGGACACTGACGGCGTTCACTGCATCAACATCGACACTTCCATAACAGCACAAGAAAGCCACTTGACGGTGTAAATTCATGAACTTTGGACTCATAACTATTATTTGGTATTGTATAATCCTCAACGTCATCATGACTATTATTTGGTATTGTATAATCCTCAATGTCACCATAACTATTCTTTGATCTTGTATCGTCATCACAGTCATCATAACTTGTACATGTCATCACTGTTTTTGTTCAATTTTTCTTTAACACTGTACAGAAAATATGTAACACGAAAAAAGAGGGATGTGGTGATATGCATCACTGTAAATACACAAGGGGTTAATGTAAATACACTATAACTACAGGGAGCACCAGAGACGTCATGACATACAGGCATACAGCTAATGAACACATAGAATAGGACACGACCAATGGGCAGTCAAGACAACCCGAGGTGACACTACCACAAGGGGGCATTACACAACCCATATATAAGGACAGGGCACACATGCTCTGTCTCTTTCCACAGGCGACACTTGGAGAGTAGGACAGGGGCAGATCAGAAGCATCAAACCCACCATGTGGCTTAGAGCAGACTGGTTAGTTAGACTGAGTTAGTATAGCAAGATTAGCAGGAGAGTCGAACTCCTAGAGAACTGTGCTAATGGTTCAATAAATCACATTGAACTTACATCAAAGTCTGGAGTATCTTTTGGTCAAAGCTGCATTGAGTTGCAGCCTGTGTTATCCCAGAGTACATAACACAACAGTTAGCACAGTTGCTTCACAGCTCCAGGTTCCCAGGTTCGATTCCAGGCTTGTGTCACTGTCTGCGGAGTCTGCACGTTCTCCCCATGCCTGCGTGGGTTTCCTCTGGGTGCTCCAGTTTCCTCCCAAAGTCCAAAGATGTGCAGGTTAGGTGGATTGGCCAGGATAAAGTGCCCGTAGTGTCCAAAAGGTTTGGGTGGGATTACAGGGATAGGGTGGAGGCGTGGGGCTTAACTGGGCTGCTCTTTCCAAGGGCCGTTGCAGACTCAATGGGCCGAATGGCCTCCTTCTGCACTGTAAATTCTATGATTCTATAAAACTAATTTCTGGACAAACTTTCTTCAGAAAGTAGAGATGGGGGGAATTGTTTGGAAAAATGCAGTTGTTAATTCTATCTAATGCTGTAATGGGATATCAGAGGTCCTACTGCCATGCAATTGATGTCTTCATTATCACTTGAAAAACTATTAATCTGCTCTCCAAGAATCGTTTCAAGTACCACTGTCATGTGGCATGTTTAGATTTCCATTATATGTGAACTCCACTTTGCACCAACAGTGAATTGTCAGATGTATGGTTTTCCTTGAGACCAAAGTTAACGGTATCTATGAACCCTAAAGTACCGACTATTGATCAGCTGTTGCAATCAAAATATTAAGTTCAGCGGACTAGAACAACCCTGACTGCAAAAGCAAGTGATTTTTCCAAATTAAATTCGGTAGAAATCTGATTAATGAATACGATTCATGTGTGGGGAGAGCAAACTGGATACTTCAATGGTAATCTGAAAGCTAGGGAGAGTAGAATGTGGTCTGTATTTGTTTTGGCTACTAAAAATGTTACACAGCTGTCACATTTTGAAAATTAGTTTCTGCCCTGGTTTCATGTTTAATTTGGTTGGGTAAAACTCAAAGCTGCTCAGTTTGTTTGTATTATACAGTTTCAGAATTTTAAAATTTGCAAACCTAGCTTGACACAGGAGATGGATGAACATTATTCTTGGGCTAAAATATACTCTTGAAGAAATTTTAAAATATAAAATCTGCCCAAAGCTTTTAGTGTGACAGGTTGCACGTTTACACTTGTGATTTATTGCATGGGTTGCCCATTCTCAACCATACAAAGGTTACTGCGTGTTGACAAAGAAAAAATTAGTAACTGAAATCAGCCTAATCCTGGTTAGGGCTCCAAGTAGGTGTTGGAGCAGCAGAGCTGTGAATGGCAAATAGAAACCAAGAATATCTAAAGCTTTACAAAAATAATAAAATCCAGATTAAAATTTGTTTTTTGGGGGGTCTATACCATATCCTACTTTGAATGGGGCAGAATTGTTGGACCCCATAGCCTTTCCTTTTCCTAAAATAAAATTAGGTTTAGGGAACGTTTTCATAACTCCAGGGTACAGTGTTGCCATTGCCAACATGCTGTCAGAGCAATTTACTTGTTAGTTTAAACAGTTTTGAAATGAGTTTGAGAAATTGCATGCCATAAAAGGGTTATATGATTGAAAAATTCTATATCTTATGAATATGCTAAACTTTTATAACATTAGCAAAATGATTTATAGCTTAACACAAGGTAGCACAGTGGGTAACACTGTTGCTTCACAGTGCCATGGTCCCAGGTTCGATTCCCGCCTGGGTCACTGTGCAACGTTCTCCCCGTGCTTGCATGGGTTTCCTCCGGGTGCTCCGGTTTCCTCCTACACGTCCCAAAAGACGTGCTTGTTAGGTGAATTGGACATTCTGAATTCTCCCTCTTTGTACCCGAACAGGCGCCTGCATGTGGCGACTGGGGGATTTTCACAGTAACTTCATTGCAGTGTTAACTTGTGACAATAATAAGATTTTAAAAATATATTAAAATATTCCTGGAAAATTAATCGAAAGTAAAACTCTTCATTGTAAGTCACATCATTAATTAGAAGAAGTATCTAAAAGTATTGCATACAACAGAGGTTCAATTTTTTTATTACAGGGATGCTGTTTCAATACTGTACTGTCTTTAGGGAATCTGTTTTTGAAGATACAGATGGTGTGAACCTTTTCTTCCAGATAGTGTCACATACATCAGTGGATGTGTTCATTTATAAATGTTTAAAAGTTTTCTTTCCATTGAGATAATACCCATCCGTGCATTCACCCTTATTTTCCATGACATTTGAATGTCCTTGCATCAAGGTTTTGTTTTTTAAAAACTCCTTTGATAAAAAGTAGTGATATTTCTTGTTTAAAATACACAAATACCTTACTACAAATAGAAAAACAGTTAATATGTCCATTTTAAATGTGATAATTTTTTTTTCTGAGGTGCTGTTAAAAACCTGAAGTTGGTGTATAAGTTTGATCCATTGATGTTCTAAAATATCACTGGTTTCCCTGTGAAAGCATAAAGAATAGAACCTGAATTTTAAACTCATGTTTCAAGGAGGTTTGTCTGAGCTATTAATGATGAAGATTTGCACACTCTGGTCAGGTAACTCATAGCTGAGTGCAGATATTTGCCCTATATATCAATGCTGGTTGCAATAAATTATATTGATAACACGTTTTGATTTTTTATTTGGGAGAGAAATGAATTAAAATAAGCCGTGTCCCAAGACAATCAACTGAAACTGTTTTGTGATGACATCCCCATGCAAATATGATTTATATTGCAACTAGGATTTCTCCATATTGCTATGATAAATCTTGACTTTTCACATGTAAGAACCATGCAGCTCCCAGTTTGTAGCATTTTATTCTCGAAAAATCTTTATTGTGAATAATAATTTCTAGTCCCCCTGGGTCATGTGTGCAACCTGGGATCAGGCAGGTAATGCTGTCCTGAACTGTTATGCTGACAAGAACAGCGGCACCATGGCACTGTTGTCTCCCAGGGCCCGGGTTCAATTCCGACCTCTAGTGACTGTGGAGTTTGCATATTCTCCCCCTTGTCTGTGTGGGTTTCCTTCCACAGTCCAAAGATGTGCAGGTTAGGTGGATTGGCCATGCTAAATTGCCTCTAAGTATCAAAAGGTTAGGAAGAGTTACAGGTCTAGGGCAGGGAATGGGCCTAGTTGGGATGCTCTTTTGGAGGTGCAGAATCACAGGTTAAATGGCCTCCTTCTGTACTGTAGGAATTATATGATTCTAACAAGTCAAGAACCATTTTCCTTTCCATACTTGCTCCTCGTTAAGAGCATTGGCTTTCAGAATTTTTTTTTCCAAACTATAGCTTGTTTCAAACTTCTTCTAAATACACAAAAATCCTAATTTATGTGGATAGCTTTTAAAATACAGGTTGATGTAAGCTCTTGAAAATGTAAGAAATACCAGTCCAAGGGTTCAGTCCCAGATCCATGAATATGTGTGGGTCCTTCAAACAGCTAGTTACATTTTGGCTGGTGATTAATTTGTCCTACATTTACTGCCATTAACTAACTGATTTATCTGGCTTTATACAAGATAGATGATAAATGGATTAGTTTTGAAGTATTACTTTAATTAACAGTTGTGCTTTATTTCTTAAGTCACTTTTTTAAAATTTCAAAATAAACATGTCTTCACTCAAAACTGCTGCTTTCCATTCAACTGATGCTGGAAAACCAGCTGTGTTTTCTTTAAACTTTGTTTTTAAGCGTTCCAATTTCAAGGTTTGCGCAGGAATTTGTGACACACTTGTTGACTGTAGTCAATTCTTCTGCTTCCTTTTCAACCCTCTATTCTCTTCCCCCCCCCTTCCTTCCCCATAAAAATGCTACGGATGAATGTTTTAGGTGTTGTAAGCTAATTTTATATGCAGCAAAGATTTGAGTAAGATGTAACATGTTGGCCATTGAATGCAATGCAATGTGTACAAAATAATGTGTACACATGGGTTAGTTGTAGCCAATACAGCACTGAACTGCCAATGTTACAACAATTTATCCATTTCTGTTTAATTCACCAAGATCAGTCCAATTGAGTGAATCATTCCTCAGACTACATGATAGTTGAGGACGATATTCCCTTCAACATGAAAGAACCAAAGGAGTAACACCCATAAACTAAAGGGGGGGGGGACATATTGTTATGGACAAGGGAGAAATAATAGGGATGGTTCTCCCTTCTCTACCTCTCAATTTTCCAAAGCCAAGTGTGTTTTCAAAGAAAGAAGTATTTTAACCCCAAGTGCAGTAATTGTCAAGGACAAGTGACAGGATTTCTTATAAGTTTTTTAAAAAGTAAGATAAATGTTTAATATTCAACACCTAAATTAAGTTGCAATCACACCCACTCATACAGACATGCATACTCAAGAAAAGATTGTGATTACAAAACATCACATGCACTTAGGTTTTAAACATTTGGAGATTTTCTGTCACATTTGCTTTTCCTCTAAATGTCTTGAAAAGTTGCAAGCCTCTAATTCCTTTTGGGTGCACTGAAGAATAGAACTGTGAGATTCAGAAAGATGAATTTGCTTGCAATGGCAGATTTTTCTAGTTTCATTCCAGTCGAGTTGCAATCAAAGGGCCATTATTGGGATGTGGGCCTCAGTAGCTAGTCCAGCATTTATTGCCCATCCCAACAATTAATACATTTTTAAAAAGAAATCCTGGTTCAGTTTCTCAAATAGAGGGGTAATGGTCAACCTGACTTCTCTGCCTCCGCATAGCTCTTAGGCAGGGACTTTTTACTTTGCTGGTTTGGATCTTTCTCCTTCCTTACTGCTCCAAAGATATGCCTCATTAAATGTTCCTATCAAAATATTAGTTCTACCATGTGACTAGCGTGTTTTGGTTAATTGTCCTCACAAATGGCTGCTGACAATGGCTAGGCCATAGTCAAACAATAGGTAGGGGTTTGGGGGGTTATGTAGGGGTTGGGGGGGGGGGGGGGAGAAGCACCATCGGAAAAGTGGGGAATTGTTATACACAATGTGCACAACCAATAGAATGACTCTGTCACTTCCGCAATGCAGGCCGACCTCCGAACCCTTGGCCCATTTCTCCAGGTATCCTCCCCTCCCCGGGCATATGGTGTGCAGGTGTGAGTGTATGTGCGCTGGTGGAGGGTGTCCTGGCTGTCCTGTGACTGACCCTCCAGGGCCCTGGGGCGAACAGGACATCCCTCCTGGCCTCCAACTCGTCTAGGAGCCTCCCCAGATGTGCATCCCCGAATCTTGGGGCCGGTCTCCTGAGCGGCATCGTTGCGAGCTCGCAGGGGTTGACTGAGCAAGTGCTGCTTGATCTTGTTGGTGCGGGGGGGGGGGGGGGGGGGGTGCTGCGGCAACGAACGCAGACCCGACAGATCAGCTGGCGAGACTTCATTTGTGGCGAGAAGCCCGTGGGACCTCGTTAAGTGGACCAATTAATGTTGAATAGCATTGCCAACCTCGCTGGGCTGAGCGCCGGGAAGCTTGCGGCAATTCCCACTCACTACCACACTTCAAAATCTTTCTGAAGAATCACACCCTTAATTTATTTAAAATAACATCCTTGGAAATGTTTCAAAATTTAGGTAATTACAAATGTATTAAAGGAGATTTTACTGGTCTTCAGAGAATTATCTTGTTTAATGTACAGCAGCTTCCTCCTGTTCAAAACATTTAGAAAGCTTCCATTTGACCTATATAAGGAGCACTGCAACATGTCCGTCAGAGAGACTTTAACTGGTTTTAATTTAGCCAAAGGAGGCTCACTCTTAATGTTTAAAATGTTATATTTCTCCATGTGTTTAAAGTTAAGGATCTGCACAAGTTCTCAAACATTATTTCTCTGATCTCCTCGATTGTATTAACTATTCACAGATTGAGTGGCAGCCTTGCTCAGACCATCAACGCAGGGGACCTGCTATGTTAAGTGCCTGGAATTCAACAGGTAGATTTTGCTTTGAGAATGTGATGAGCATTATATTGGTGACCTGTGGTGTGTACACTTCTGAATTTGGAGTTCAAATGCCAGCGACTGCTCCGCACTAAATTAAATTAAAATTAATCCTAATTTTTTTTCACAAAAATGCTTTAGAAGGCAGAATGATCCTTCACACATGGAACTTGGATTTCATTCCAGTTTGAGCTGTTAGGTTGAAAGGCTGCTTAGGGCCCTTCTTAAAATGGGTTTGGGCAGTGTCGTCCTAGAATCGAGTGTGGATCCACTGTACAAAAATATCCACGCTTTGGTCCAAATCCGACTCAGCAATGAGATGGTTCCTATGGGAAATGGAAAAATTCATACTGGCAGAGTAAAATGTATTCCTCTGAGATTATCAAGGCATGTTGGAGCAGAGAATGGGCTTTTCCGGTCATTTGAAATGAAATGAAATGAAAATTTATTGCTATACTCGAGACTACATGGTGATGATGTAACAGATTGATCAAGTACATTAGAAGACTGCGTGCATAATAATTTAGTCAAGAGCACACAACAAAAAATCAGATGGGGAAGACCTGACCAACCTCCATGACTTCTTTAATGTTCCAGATGAAGAGCTACTGGTTAAGATGGAACAGATGGGGTTCGGGGTGATGGATAAGAGATTAGCTGGGGTGGCACAGTGGTTAGCACTGCTGCCTCATGGCGCTGAAGAACTGGATTCGATCCTGGCCCCAGATCACTGTCCGTGTGAAGTTTGCACATTCGCCCAGTGGCTGCGGGGTCTCACCCCAAACCCAAAGATGTGCAGAGTAGGTGGATTGGCCACGCTAAATTGTCCCTTAATTGGGAAAAAAATAATTGGGCACTTTAAATTTATTTTTAAAAAGAGATCAGCTAAAGGATAAGAAATAATGGGAAGCTTGGAATCTATGGTCATATTCCATGTACGGACACTTCTGGTATGCTCTGATCAAATTATTACCAGTCAATGGGGCAGAAAAAGATTGTCCTTTGTATGATTGTCCTTCGTATGTTATTCAGCAGCTCCAAATCTGATGGTCTCAGTCCAGTTTCAAAATTTCATAGGAAACCTGTAAGTCTGGATGCTCTCCTCGGATACTAATTAAGGATTTCACTCATCCATCTCTCATATCAGTGATTTAAAAAATTGTTAGGACTTTTTATGATTGTGGACCTCTGTGGCTGCAAAGAAGAAAATTGACCTTCACTGACCAACAATACCCTGGCCTGAGTTTTACAACCGCAAAATAGCTGTATATGTCCTCTGCGTTATTTTACATAGCACTGCATATTTATAATATCTCACCGCTAAATCCCCCTTCACACCTATTAAGTGTAACATTAAAGAAGCAAGAAACTTACTCAAAGATTGGTGAGAATTTGGAACTCACTACTTCAGGGAATGGTTGAGGCGAATGGTACAAATGCACTTAAGGGGAGCTCAGCTAAGCATGTGACGGAAAAGAGAATAAAGGGTTGTACTGAACGTAAAGTGAGACAGAATGGGAGGAGGAGATGGTAGCATGGTGGTACCATCACTGTACTAATAATCCAGAGGGCCAGACTAATGCTTTGGGTACATGGGTTAAAATCCCACCAGGGCAGCTGGTTGAATTTAAATTCAATTAATACATTAGGAACAGAAACATACAGAATAAGAGCAGAGGTAGGCCATCTATCATCCCGAGCTTGTTGCACCATTCAATATGAGTATGGCTGATCCTATATCTCAATACAATACACCTGTGCACTCCCCATACCCCTTGGAGCCTTTAGTGTTTAGAAATCTATCCATTTCCTCAAATATATTCAGTGACTTGGCCTTCTGTGAAAAAGAATTCCACAGGTTCACCACCCTCTGAAGAAATATCTTCTCATCTCATATCCTGAGCCTGTAACCCCTTGTTCTAGACCCCTCAGCCAGGTGAAACAACATCCCTGCATCCAGTCTGTCAGCCCTGTCAGAATTGTATATGGTTCAATGAGATCCCCTTTCAGCCTTCTATACTCCAGTGAATACAGGCCTATTCGACCCAATCTATTCTCATACAACAATTCTGCCATCCCGGAAATCGGTCCAGTGAACATTTGCTGCACTCAGTGAAGGCCAACATACCATTTGCTGCCTTAACTGCTTTGCTGTACTTCTGGTGACTGGTATACAAGAACACCCATGTTCCTTTGTAATTGAACATTTCCCAATCTAGCACCATTTAAATAATACTCTGCCATCTGTTTCTTCTTCTGAAGGGGATAACTTCATATTTATCCATGTTATAATGCATCTGCCATGTATTTGCCCATTCACTCAACTTGTCTAAATCACCTTGAAACCTCTATATCTTCCTCACCACTCACATTCCCACCAAGTTTGGGTCATCAGCAAATGGAAATATTACATTTGGTTCCCTCATCTGGATGATGAATATATATTGTGAATAGACGGGGCCCAAGCACTGATCCCTGTGGGACCTCACTAGTCATTGCTTGCCACACTGAAAAATGCCCATTTATTCCTATTCTCTGTTTCCTGTCTGCTAACCAATTCTCAATCCATGTAAATATATTACCCACAATCCCATCTGCTTAATTTTGCATGCAAACCTCTTGTGTGGGGCTCATCAAAAGCTTTCTGAAAATCCAAATCCACTGGTTCACCCTTGCCTCCTCTAATAGTTGTATCCTCAAAAAAACTCCAGTAGGTTTGTCAAACATGATTCCCCTTTCATATATCCATGTCGACTTTGTCTAATCCCGTTGATATTTCCTAAGTGTCCTGTTAACACATCCTTTATAGCATTTTCCCTACTACTAATGTTAGGTCAACCGATCTGTAATTCCCTGTTTTCTCCCTTCTTTCACATGTGCCACCCTCCAATCTACCAGCAGTATCCCACTATTTCCATGACCACCTCTTTCAATAGCCTGGGATGTAGGTTTTCAGGCCCCAGGGATTTATTGGCTTTCAGTCCCATTAATTTATCCAACAATATTTGTGTCTTCCATGAAGACAGAATTAAAGTAGTTGTTTAATTGCTCTGCCATTTCCTTGTTCTCCATTATAAATTCCCCTATTTCAGACTGTAGGGGAACTACATTTGTCTTCACTAACCTTTTTAGATATTTATAAATCTTTTACAGTCCACTTTTATGTTCCTTGCAAATTTACTCTCATACTCTATTATTCCCCTCTTGATCAATCTCTTTGTCCACCTTTGCTGATTTTTAAACTGCTCCCAATCCTCAGGTTTGCTACTTTTTCTCGCAACATTACGTAACCCCTCTTTGGATCTAATACTATTCTTAATTCCTTTTGTTAGCGATGGTTGGGCCGTGTTTCTTGGTGTGATTTTGTGCCAGAAAGGAATGATAACTTTTGCAATGGATATATTTGTTCTTTTAATATTAGCCATTGCCTTTTCACCTTCATGTCTTTTAATAAAGTTGTACAATCTATCTTAGCCAACACACGCCTCACATCATCATTATTTCCATTGTTTAGATTTAGGACTCTAGTTTCATATTGAACTACTTCACTTTCCGACATAATGAAAAATTCTATCATGTTATGGTCACTCTTCCCTAAAGGACCCCCCTCCACAGAATCATAAAATCCCAACAGTGCAGAAGGAGGCAATTTGACCCATCAAGCGTGCATCGACCACCCTAAGGTGAAAGACCACCCTACCTAGGCCCAAACTCCCACCCTATTCTTGCAACACCACCTTAAGGGGAAATTTAGCACGGCCAATCCACCTAACCTGCACATCTTTGGACTGTGGGAGGAAACCGGAGCACTGGGAGGAAACCCACGCTGACATGGAGCGAAAGTACAAACTCCACACAGACAGTTACCTGAGGTCAGAATCAAACCCGGGTCCCTGGAGCTGTGAAGCAGCAATGCTAACTCCTGTGCCGCCCCAAAAATATTAGATTAACCTCTTTTTATTGCACACTACCAAATCTAAAATAGCCTTTGTTCCTCGACCTACTGGTCTAAAAAATCTCTTACACATTCCAGGAATTCATCTACAACTGCATTATCGCTAGGTTTCCCCAGTCTATATGTAGATTAAAGTCACCCAGATTACTCTACCAGCCTTGTTACATGCATTTTTAATTTCCTGTTTAATGCCACCCCCTACCTTACCACTAATATGTTGAGGTCTATAGGTAACTCCTGCTAATGTTTTCCACCCATTGTTGCTTCTTAGCTCTGTCCAGACTGATTCTACATCTTGATTTTGTGATTTCCCCTTTACTAAGGCCCACCACCTTTTCCTTTTTGTCTGCCGTTTCTAAATATCGAATACCCAGTTCCCAGCCTTGGGCACCCTGTAGCCATGTCTCTATAATTGCACTCATGTCATACCCATTTACATCTATTTGCCTGTTAATTCATCAACCTTATTGCCAATGCGCCACACATGCAGATACAGTGCCTTTAGGCTTGGCCTTTTAACCTTTTAACACATTTTCTTTGTGCTTATAGCTCTATTTGCTCTTTCCTCTGCTTTCTACTTTTGCTTTTTACTTTTCTGTCTAACTTTTATGTATTTCTACATAATAGTTACTTGTATAGATTTTCAACATTAAGGAAGGTTGGGAATGAGAAGCAGGTTGGTTCTGGACAAACATGCGCTGGGTACATTTAATAAATCTCTACTCCTGCACCCTGGAATGATCACAGACAATTAAAGGGTGAATTGTATTGATTTTCTGCAGCTGTCAGTGAGAGACACATGCTGTACACTATTGGAGCTCATGTTCCACCGGTAGCAGTTGCCAGGAGCAAACTGGAGCTCAAGCTGGGCTGAAGCTAGAGAATATGGATCGGTGCAGCCAAGACCCGAGCAGCCAAACCAATTTTTCTTGCTGGAGGGGTTGGCAGTCAACAACGGTTAGGATAGAAGCACCTGAAAAGGAAAAGTGAGATCATGCATAGGCAGCCACAGAAGTGCCTGGTGAATGTTTATCTGCTGCTGCTCCACGGTCTTATCCAGCTTTTGCTGCAGCAGCTAGTGGTGGGGCCCTCTCGCCACTGGTATGGGGTCAATGTACAGAACATGCTAAGAATTCATGTCAGTGAATGTTTCAGGCACAATTATATGTGAGGTTAGATTCTAGAGCCAGCCCACAATGAGGCTTCCTGCAACTTCCAAATTCAGCAGGCCATCTGCCGCCGTTTCCGCCACCTCCAGGCATGATTCCGCCAAACACTATTTCTCTTCCCCTTCCAGCATTCCAAAGGGAGCATTTTTTCTGCAATACCCTGGCCTCAGGCAACACTGCCCCCCCTCCCTTTCCTCCAGCATCTTTCAATGCAAGCACAGGAGGTGTGCCCTTTTTTATCATCCAAGGTCCCAAACAAACCTTTCAAGTGAGATGGTGATTTACGTGTATTTTCTTAAATTTAAAATATTGGGAGGTGGTGCAGTGGTTAGCACTGCTGCCTCATGGCACCGAGGTCCCATACTCCTCTACCCTCCAAGCTCAAAAAGCTGTCCCCCACAAAAGGTATTCAACCACTTAATCCCTGCCCGTTGCCACCCTTGCGTCTAGCACCCCCCCTCCCCCCAGAGCAAACCTGTGATTCCTGCAAATTGGTGCCCAAACCGAGGCCCCCTCCAACCTCAGGTGCTGCCGCCACTGTCCCCACACCCTCCGGGCCGCCACCATCACCGGGGCCTGTGGAGTACCTGGCTGGTGAGAACAGTGCTCCTAAGCTAGTGTCCTTACAAGACAAGCCTCCATCCGTTTCCATCCCACCCCCTCCCACTATCCACTTCCTGACCACGGCTATATTTGCTGCTCAGTAGTAATTCACCAAATTTGGCAAGGCCAGCCCCCTTCCCACTCCCGCACATCACCGCTCCAGCAGCACCTTCTTCACCCGTGGAGCTTTCCCCTCCCCACACACAAACCCCCAAATCAATGCATTAATCTTCCTAAAAGAAAGCCTTTGGAATAAAAACTGGAAGATTCTGGACAGGATAGTTTCCCTGGTGGTCTAGTGGTTAGGATTCGGCGCTTTCAACGTCGTGGTCCAGGTTCCATTCCCAGTCAGGGAATGACGCTTTATTGGGCAGCACGGTAGCACAGTGGTTAGCACGGGGGGGGGGGATATATATGGGGAGCTGTTGAAGAGAGAAGGTGTCAGGTAGAGGAGATTAGGCATAAGTGTGAGGAAGAGCTGGGTGGGGCTCTGGGGGCTGGAGTGTGGAATAAGGCTTTGTGCAGGGTTAATGTGTGCTTGTTGTGTGCAAGTCTCATCCAGTCTTGAGTGTTTCCTTTTTAATTCCTTCATTTTGTGTTCTTCAATCCTGCCATTCACACCTCATCTAGATGCATCGTTTGTTTCATATAGAACATAGAACAATACAGCGCAGTACAGGCCCTTCGGCCCACGATGTTGCACCGAAACAAAAGCCATCTAACCTACACTATACCATTATCATCCATATGTTTATCCAATAAACTTTTAAATGCCCTCAATGTTGGCGAGTTCACTACTGTAGCAGGTAGGGCATTCCATGGCCTAACTACTCTTTGAAGTTATTTTTATTCTAATAAGTAATATTCATATTAAATATGGCGAGACTGTTTACGCAGTGCACCCAAATAGGCAAAGCTATTTTTACTTTACAAAGCTATTCTTTACTTCCATTATTATTCCCGTTGGCTTTTCACCATTAAACCTTATGTCATTTAATCTCTCCTGCCCTCCACCCTATCATAGACCATCCCTCTTCTTCTCACCCCTTCCATTTGCTTACATTTCTATTTTTTTCTCAATTCCGATGAAAGGTCACAGAACTGAAAGGTTAACTATGTTTCTCTTTCAGTAGATGTTGTCAGATCTGCTGAATATTTAAGACATTTTCTGTCTTTATTTCATATTCCCAACATCTGCAGTCTTTTATTTTTGTGTAGGTGAAGGAAGTGCGTGTCCATGAGCGCCAAACCACATTCCAAATAAACTGAGTTGAGAGATCACTGGAATATTTTCGAGAAATTTTCCTCCTCTGCTGTGGTTGATTTCCCATCAGGAATATGCGGTTGGGACTTCTGATTTTGTTTTGTCTACTTTAAAGGCACTCATTTCACACACACCCCTCGCAAATGACTCCCTCACCCTCCCCAAAAGTGTTGGCTTTTACTGGGATCCATTTCCATGCGCACGTGTGTTTTACTTGTATTTCAGTCTGCTGTTCAACGCACGTTAGCAGGCAGCACTTACTGGGAATTGAAGCGGAGAATCTCGCTGTGTGAACACGCTTTGTGGATCATTTAACCACTGAATAAACAGGACCTCCTTTGCAACTAGTTTTTTGGAATGATGATGGAATTTTTGATGTTTCCGACCACTTTTGCTAAAGAGTTGTAGTGAAAGCGCATTTCACATTGTAATATAGCATATTACAGTACTCATGTCTGAATCTACAGTACAGGGCAACTTCCTGCCTGAAGGTTTGTGAGATGCACATTAATAGCTGTCTTCAGTACCTAGCTCCATAAAGGTCAACACAAGTATGGTTGACACATGAAATGTGAATGCCACATTGATGCTGCACAGGATGCATGTTTCAGAGTTGAAGTAAGAGATGTTGTTGAGGCTGAAGAACGGGAGAGTTGCACTGAATTTAACCCATCCTACACCTGCTATTCTCTCGAGCATCAGCATTCTTCACAATCTGACTTTACCCAGAACTGGCAAAGAAAAGGATCCAGCTGTTGAGGCAAAGAGAGTGTCAAGTCCTATAAAACCACAGAGGCGCAAAACATTGATTGTTTTCAAAGCACTTAATGGCATCGAATCATAATTAGAACACTGTCTGTAAAAAGGAATGATGTGGAAATGCCGGCGTTGGACTGAGGTGAGCACAGTAACACCAGGTTAAAATCAAATCATGAGCTTTCGGAGCATTGCTCCTTCCTCAGGTGAATGAAGAATTGTTCCAGAAACATATATATAGACAAAGTCAAAGATGCAAGCCAATGCTTTAAATGCGAGCATTTGCAGGTAATTAAGTCTTTACAGATCCAGAGATAGGGGTAACCCCAAAAGTTGGTAGGATTTCGCAAGCCCAGGCCAAATGGTGGGGGATGACTGCTGAAGTGTTCCCCGACTGGAAGGGAACATTCCGGCCTGGCGATTGTTGCTCAATGTCCATTCATCCATTGTCGTAGCGACTGCATGGTCTCACCAATGTACCACACTTCGGGGCATCCTTTCCTAAAGCGTATGAGGTAGACCGAGACGCACGAGTATGTACCGCGTACCTGGTGGGTGGTGTTCTCAAGTGTAATGGTGATACCCATATCGATGATCTGGCACGTCTTGCAGAGATTGCCGTGGCAGGGTTGTGTGGTGTCGTGGTCACTGTTCTGAAGGCTGGGTAGCTTGCTGCAAACAATGGTTTGTTTGAGGTTGCGCGGTTGTTTGAAGGCAAGTAGTGGGGGGGTGGGAATCTCTCGGTCTGCAATGAGACAACCAATGAACCGGAACACAGATCTGCGGTGCGGCAACCGAAGAGGAAAGAGTCGACTTGGACTCCTCCGGAAGGCCGCTGCCCTAGACTCGACATGTATGCTCAAGCCGTCAGGAGTCGCGTCCATGCCAGATGTGGAGTACCGACAAAAGTCGCATTCACTAGACCGCCCCGGACGTCACCCAAGCACAACGCAACGCCATCCGTGCTCTCAAGACCAACCGCAACATCGTAATCAAACCAGCAGACAAAGGAGGGGCCACTGTCATACTGAAAGAACGGACTACTGCAAAGAAGTGTACCGACAGCTCAACAGCCAGGAACACTACAGACAGTTACCCGCAGATCCAACCAAGGAACACACCCGCCAACTCAACAGACTACTCAAGACCTTGGATCCAGACCTTCAGAGCACCTTACGTGCTCTCATCCCACGTACTCCCCACGTTGTAGATCTCTACTGCCTCCCGAAAATACACAAGGCCAACACACCAGGCCGTCCTATCGTACCAGGCAATGGGACCCTGTGTGAGAACCTCTCTGGCTACATCGAGGGCATCTTGAAACCCATCATACAAGGAATGCCCTGCTTCTGTCGCGACACGAAGGACTTCCTACAGAAACTCAGCACCCATGGACCAGTTGAACCAGGAACATTCCTCGTCACAATGGACGTCTCGGCACTCTACATCAGCATCCCCCATGACGACGGCAGTGCTGCAACAGCCTCTGTACTCAACACCGACAACTGCCAATCTCCAGACTCAATTCTGCAACTCATCCACTTCATTCTGGATCACAACGTCTTCACCTTCGACAACAAGTTCTTCATCCAGATTCACGCAACAGCCATGGGGACCATATTCGCACCTCAATATGCCAACATCTTCATTCACAAGTTTGAACAAGACCTCCTCACCGCACAGGACCTTCAACCAACGTTATACACCAGATACATAGATGACATTTTTGTCCTTTGGACCCATGGCGAAGAATCACTGAAACGACTACACAATGACATCAATAAATTCCATCCCACCATCAGACTCACCATGGACTACTCTCCAAAATCGGTTGCATTCTTGGACACACTCATCTCCATCATGGACGGTCACCTCAGCATTTCGCTATACCACAAATCCACGGATAACCTCACGATGCTCCACTTCTCCAGCTTCCACCCTAAACACATTAAAGAAGCCATCCCCTATGGACAAGCCCTCCGTATACACAGGATCTGCTAAGACGAGGAGGAGCGTAACAGACATCTACAGACGCTGAAAGATGCCCTCGTACAAACGGGATATGGCGCTCGACTCATCGATCGACAGTTCCAACGTGCCACAGCAAAAAACCACACCGACCTCCTCAGAAGACAAACACAGGACATAATCAACAGAGTACCCTTTGTTGTCCAGTACTTTCCCGGAGCAGAGAAACTACGACATCTTCTTCACAGCCTTCAACACGTCATCGATGAAGATGAACATCTTGCCAAGGTCATCCCCACACCCCCACTACTTGCCTTCAAACAACCGAGCAACCTCAAACAAACCAGTGTTTGCAGCAAACTACCCAGCCTTCAGAACAGTGACCACGACACCACACAACCCTGCCATGGCAATCTCTGCAAGACGTGCCAGATCATCGACATGGATACCACTATTACACGTGAGAACACCACCCACCAGGTACGCGGTACATACTCGTGCGACTCGGCCAACGTTGTCTACCTCATACGCTGCAGGAAAGGATGTCCCGAAGCGTGGTACATTGGCGAGACCATGCAGACGCTGCGACAACGAATGAATGGACATCGCGCGACAATCACCAGGCAGGAATGTTCCCTTCCAGTCGGGGAACACTTCAGCATTCAAGGGCATTCAGTCTCTGATCTCCGGGTAAGCGTTCTCCAAGGCGGCCTTCAGGACGCGCAACAACGCAGAATCGCTGAGCAGAAGCTTATAACCAAGTTCCGCACACATGAGTGCGGCCTCAACCGGGACCTGGGATTCATGTTGCATTACATTCATCCCCCACCATCTGGCCTGCAAAATCCTACCAACTGTCCTGGCTTGACACAATTCACACCTCCTTAACCTGGGGTTACCCCTTCTCTGGATCTGTAAAGATTTAATCACCTGCTAATGCTCGCATTCCAAGCATTGTCTGGCATCTTTGAATCTGTCTATATATATGTTTCTGGAACATACCTCTTCATTCACCTGAGGAAGGAGCAGCGCTCCGAAAGCTAGTGACATCGAAACAAACCTGTTGGACTTCAACCTGGTGTTGTAAGACTTCTTACTGTGCTCACCCCAGTCCAACGCCGGCATCTCCACACTGTGGATGTAGGCGGGGAAGCCGAACAGAGCGAAGATTGTGTTGAGGGCCTTGATGACGGTGGGAGACGTCATGTCGGGGCATGAGATGGCGAAGGGGAACCTGGAGAACTAATCAACCAAACTGAGAATATACGTGTTACGGTCGGTGGAGGGGAGGGGCCCTTTGAAAGCCACGCTGAGGCGTTCAAAGGGATGGGAGGCTTTCACCAGGCGCACGCGGTCCGGCCGGTAGAAGTGCGGCTTGCACTCCGCACAGATCTGGCAGTCCCTGGTGACTGTCCGTACTTCCTCGACGGAGTAGGGAAGATTGCGAGCCTTGACAAGATGGTACAACCGTGTGACCCCCGGGTGACAAAGGCTGTCGTGTAGGGCCCGGAGTTGGTCCACTTGTGCGCTGGCACATGTACCTTGGGATAGGGCGTCTGGGGGCTCGTTGAGTTTACCGGGGCGATACAGAATCTCGTAATTATAGGTGGAGAGCTCGATTCTCCACCGCAAGGTTTTATCATTTTTGATATTGCCCCGCTGCGTGTTGTTGAATATGAAGGCTACCGACCATTGGTCAGTGAGAAGAGTGAATCTCCTGCCGGCCAGGTAATGCCTCCAATGTCGCACAGCCTCAACGATAGCCTGGGCCTCTTTCTCAATGGACGAGTGCTGAATTTCTGAGGCATGAAGGGTGCGGGAAAAGAATGCCACGGGTCTGCCTGCCTGATTGAGGGTGGCGGCTAGGGCGACGTCTGATGCATCACTTTCTACTTGGAAGGGCAGTGTCTCGTCAACTGCGTGCATCCCGGTCTTGGCTATATCAGCTCTGATACGGGCGAAGGCCTGCTGTGCCTCGGCCGTAAGGGGAAAGTGGGTGGATTGAATGAGTGGGCGGGCCTTGTCCGCATAGTTTGGGACCCACTGGGCGTAGTAGGAGAACAACCCCAGTCTGCGTTTGAGGGCCTTGGGGCAGTGGGGAAGGGGAAGCTCCATGAGAGGGTGCATGCGGTCGGAATCGGGCCCCAGAACTCTGTTCTGGACCACATAGCCGAGTATGGCTAAGCGGGTTGTGCTTAACACGCACTTCTCCTTGTTGTAGGTGAGGTTGAGGAGAGTGGCGGTGCGGAGGAATTTAGCAAGGTTGGCATCGTGGTCCTGCTGATCATGGCCGCAGATGGTGACGTTGTCTAGGTACGGAAAGATGGCCCGCAAAACGTACCGGTCGACCATTCGGTCCATCACCCTTTGGAAGACCGAGACCCCATTAGTGACGCCGAAGGGAACCCTGAGGAAGTGATAGAGACGACCGTCCGCCTCGAAAGCAGTGTATGGACGGTCCAATTTACGAATGGGGAGCTGGTGGTAGGCGGATTTTAGGTCTATCGTTGAGAAGACCCGGTACTGCGCAACCTGCTTGACCATATCAGATATGCGTGGGAGGGGGTACGTGTCGAGCTGCGTGTACCGATTGATGGTCTGGCTGTAGGCCATGACCATTCTGTGCTTCTCCCCAGTTTTAACGACTACCACTTGAGCTCTCCAGGGGCTGTTGCTGGCCTTGATGATGCCTTCCCGAAGCAGTCGCTGGACCTCGGACCTGATGAAGGTCTTGTCCTGGGTGCTGTACCGTCTGCTCCTGGTGGCAACGGGCTTGCAATCCAAAGTTAGATTGGCAAAGAGGGAGGGTGGGTCGACCTTTAGAGTCGCGAGGCCGCACACAGTGAACAGTGGTAGGGGCCCGCCGAATTTGAGGGAGATTGCACTGGAAGTCCAGGCCTAGTAGTAGTGCAGCGCAGAGATTAGGAAGGACGAAGAGGAGGAAGCCGCTGAATTCTACACCCTGGACCGTGAGAGTGACCGTGCAGAACCCCCGGATCGGGACGAAATGGGATCCGGAGGCCAGAGAGATTATTTGATTGGCGGGGTGGACCGCGAGGGAGCAGAGCCTTACCGTATCCGGGTGGATGAAGCTTTCGGTGCTCCCAGAGTCCAGCAGGCAAGAGGTCATGTGGACGTTGATTTTCACCGTAGTCGAGGCGGTGGCCAGGTTGTGTGGACGAGACCGGTCGAGCGTCATTGAGGTGACCTACGGTTGGGCGTCGCTGGCGTCCGAAGATGGAGAGCGTGGGGGGTCCAGGTTGTGAAATGTTGTCGGCGTCCATGCCCTGTGGGAAAGGGCGGCGCCTGAGGATCCTGGTGGGGGGGCTGGATAAGATGGCGGCGCCCATGGGCCGCATGTGGACTGCTGGGGGGGGAAGATGGCGGCGCCCACTGGCCGCGCGTGCCCCCGGGAGGTGAAGATGGCAGCGCCCACTGGCCGCGCGTGGTCCGGGACGAAGATGGCGTGGGTCAGGGGGAGGGGCGATAGCGGTGACTGCACGGGCCTGGCACACAGCGGCGAAGTGGCCCTTTTTCCTGCGAGCCTTGCAAATGGCAGCGCGGGCCGGGCAGCGTTGGCGAGGGTGCTTCTGCTGGCCGCAGAAGTAACATCGGGGACCCCCGGGGTGTGTGGATTGGCATGTGGCGCAGGCGTAATGGCTGGGTAAAGCCCCGGCTGCGGCGGCCGTTTGTGTGGTCCACAAGGGATAGGAGGGGTGGGCCGCGCTGCCGAAGGGGTAGGCCTGAGCATTACATGAGGCGACCGTCATGGAGAGTGCTAGCTTCTTAGTCCCCACTAGGTCGAGTGTGGCCCCGTCAAGCAGCCTTTCGCGAATGAGGTCCGACCCAATCCCCGTTACAAAAGCATCGCGCATAAGAAGGTTGGAATGTTCGGTGGCCGTAACGGTCTGACAGTCACAGTCCCGGACGAGTGGGATTAGGGCCCGCCAGAAGTCTTCTATGGACTCACCAGGGAGTTGAGAGCGAGAGGCGAGTACGTGCCTGGCGAAGAGTGTGTTCGTCTTCTGTACGTAGTTTTCTTTGAGGAGCGCCATGGCGTCCGCGTAGTTCGGGGCGTCCTGGATCAACGGAAATACGCTGGAGCTCAACCTTGAGTACAGGATCTACAGGATCTGTATCTTCTGAGCCTCTGACGGAAGGATGGTCGTTGAGTTGATATAGGCCTCGAAGCGGGCTAGCCAGTGATTAAAGTCCTTTCTGGCGTCGCTAGACTGCAGATCCAGCTGCAGGCGATCTGGTTTGATTCGGACGTCCATCTTCTAGAAAATCTTACTGCAATAAATTGATGCACGATCAATTGTACAAAGACTCAGGTTGGATACAACTGAGGCTTTATTGCAGTAAGATGTGTGGCCTCCCACAGCAGCTGGCGAAATGGCTGCTGAATAGAGGACACGCATATTTATACTCCTCCTACTGGGCGGAGCCAGCAGGCAGGGGCTACCGGCGAACCTGTTGTACAGGTCCTACCTTACATCACCTAATATAGGTGTAACAGTGGTTTACCACAGCCTGTTCATGCACTTTACACGTCTCGATGGCTACTGGCGGGGTCATGTTTTTTATTTTTAGGAGCTGTTCCCGCAGGGCGTCGGAGTGGACCCAAACCCGATCTGATCCCTGATGAGGGAATCAGCGGTGTCACCGTAGTTGCAGGATTGCACTAATATGTGGAGATGATTTAGAAAGGATTGGAAAGGCTCATCCTTACCCTGAAGGCATTGCTGGAAGGCATAGCGCTCAAAACTCTCCTTCGTTTTGACTTCACAGTGACTGTTGAATTTGGCTGACACGGTCTGGAACTTGGTCTTGTCCTCGCCGTCGGCAAAAGTGAGTGAATTGAAGATTTGGATGGCCTGGTCCCCCGCAGTCGATAGGAGTCGTGCAAATTTTCTGGCATCGGACGCATCCTCAAGGCCCGAAGCCTCAATGTCTCAACTGAATTTCTGCTTGAAGACCCGCCAGTTGGCACCGAGATTTCCGGAGATCCGGAGCTGTGGAGGGGCCTGGATCTTCTCCATGTCGCTGGACAGCACTTGCTGGTCGTCACTGAATTATTCAAGGTAAATTACTGAGATGAAGTAGACTCCTGGTATCATGTTGTGTTATTCACCCTGGGGTAACACGGACTGCAACAGGATGCTGATGAACTGTAAAGCATACACCAAACGTCGGCGTTGGTTCAATATGATTGAACTTCTGTAACAATGCACACAGCTGGCTGTGGGTTGACACTCTACTACTCTAAGTGTACTAACTCTAACTTACTAGACCAGGCTAGCTCTGAGCCACGTGTAGATGGTGCTGACTGATATATACACCCTGACTGTCACTACAGTTGTCACCAGTGGAAAGAGGCAGAATGCTGATGCCTCGTGTGTTTTATAGTTGGAAGCCCCCCCTCTGGTGTTCTGACTGGTGATTGGTTGTGTTCTTTCCTGTGTGTTGATTGGCTAACCTGGGTGTCTGTCACTGCCTGTTTTTAACTCATGATGTGCATGGGTGCATATTATGACAGTATCTAGTTCCTTTCTGGTCTCTAGGGCATAGATTCAGTGTATCATTTAACAAGATAACCACGGAAAGAGTCTGTTGGGGTTAAATGTTAATAATTTCAACACTTGGCAGCTTTGTAATTGAACGTTATACTGAATGGAGGAAGGTCGCAAAAGATTGTTTTAAATAGGCCACCCTTACAGGAAGTTTTGTTCTCACTTGATATTGCTTCTCTATTGGTTCTTAAAGTAATAAAATGTTTGAGGGAACTTCATAGGAGCATTATCAAACAACATTTCCAAAAACCCATGTAAATGAGCAAGATGCTTGATCACAGAGGTAAATTTTATGTATTCCAATAGGTCCCCCCTCCACACCAAGGCACTGGGTGGAGAGGCTGCTCTCCATCCCAGAAGGATCCGCCTTTGGGCAATCAACGAGGCGAAGGCTATGATATCTGCCTCCGCACCCGTTTCCAACCCTGGCTGGTCCGACACCCCGAATATGGCCTCCTGGGGACCCAGGTCCAGTTTCACATGTACCACCTTGGAAACTACCCTAAACACCTCCTTCCAGTACTCCCCTAGTTTTGGACAGGACCAATACATATGAACGTGATTAGCGGCCCCCCCCCCCGCAACGCTCACACACATCTACTCCTTCAAAAAATCGGCTCATCCTCGCCCTCGTGAGGTGTGTTCTATATACCATCTTCAGCTGTATCAGCACCAACCTCGCACATGAGGTGGAGGCATTCACTCTCCGGAGCACCTCACACCAGACCCCCTCCTCTATAACCTCTCCCAGCTCTTCCTCCCACTTTGCTTTGATCCCTTCCAGTGGTGCCTTATCCTCTTCCAAAATAGCTCCGTACACCGCTGACACTTCCCCCTTCTCCAGTCCCCTTGTCATCAGCACTTCCTCCAGCAATGTGGAGGCCGGTTCCTCTTGGAAGTTCTGTATCTCCTTCCTGGCAAAATCCTGAACCTGCATGTACCTAATCACTTCTCCCTACTCCAGCCCATACTTCGCTTCCAGCTCCCTCAATCCTGCCAACCGACCCCAAAGAAACAAATCTTTTAGCGTCTTAATCCCCGTCTCTTCCCATTTCCGAAAACTTCCATCCCACCTCCCTGGCGCAAAACTGTGGTTCCCCTGAATCGGCATTTACCTTGACCCTACCCCCAAATTGAAGTGTTGGCGAAACTGCCTCCAGATTTTCAATGAAGCTATTATTACCGGACTCCCTGAGTATTTCCCCGGAGTTATCGGGAGCGGCGCTGTTGCTAGTGCCTTCAACCACGACCCCCTGCACAAACTCTCCTCCATTCTGACCTACTGAGAATCCACCCCTCTGACCCAGCTCCGCACTTTCTCCACGTTCACCGCCCAGTAGTATACATCAGGTTCGGGAGACCCAAACCCCCTGCCTGCCTTCCCCTCTGCAGCAGCACCTTTCTCACTCTGGCCACCTTCCCTCCCCATATGAACAAGGCAATCCTTCCCTCAATCTCCCTGAAAAAAGACTTTGGCAGGAAAATCAGTAGGCATTGAAAATAAACAGAAATCGCAGCAACACATTCATTTTAACCGCCTGTACCCGACCCGCCAGTGACAGAGGGAGACTATCCCACCTTGCCAGATCGGCTTTCACTCTCCCCACCAAACTAGTGATGTTGTACCTGCGAAGCCTCCCCCACTCCCGGGCAACCTGCACCCCCAGATACCTAAAATGTGTCCCTGCTCTACGGAATGGCAGCCCCCCCTCCCCTGCCCCCACCCCCGGCCGGGACACCACAAAATACTCACTCTTGTCCAGGTTCAGCTTGTACGCCGAGAAAGACCCAAATACCCGCAGTAGCTCCAATATTCCTCCTATCGACGCACTCGGTTCCGACACATACAGCAGCAAGTCGTCGGCATATAAGGACACCCTATGCTCTATCCCCCCCCCCCCCCCCCGCACGATTCCTTTCCATGTTCCCGAACTTCTCAATGCGATGGCCAACGGCTCAATCGCAAGTGCAAACAGCAGGGGGGACATAGGACATCCCTGTCTCGTCCCACGGTGAAGAGAAAAGTATCTCGAACTGATATTATTTGTGCGGACACTCGCCTTCGGCTCCTTATATAGTAGCTTTACCCAGTTCACAAACCTTGGTCCAATCCCAAACCGCTCCAGCACTGCCATCAGGTACCCCCATTCTACCCGATCAAACGCCTTCTCGGCGTCCAATGCCACAACTACCTCTGTTTCCTTCCCTTCCGCCGGTGCCATAACAATGTTCAAAACTCTCCTAATGTTCGAAAACAGCTGCCTTCCTTTCACGAACCCCGTCTGATCCTCCCCTATCACCTTTGGGAGGCACTCCTCCAGCCTACCCGCCAGTACCTTCGGCAACACTTTTGTGTCCACATTCAGAAGTGATATCGGCCGATACGACCCACACTCCGTCGGATCCTTATCTTTTTTTAGCAACAGTGAAATCGATGCCTGCCCCAAGGTTTGCGGCAACACCCCTTCCCTATCGCCTCCTCAAACATCCCCACCATCAGGAGTGCCAACCTATCCTTGAATTTTTTATAATATTCCATCCGGCCCTGCCACCTTCCCCAGCTGCATCCTCCCAATCGCATCCTTTATCTCCTGCTTCACTATTGCTCCTTCTAATGTAGCCCTGTCCCCCTCCCCTAGCCTCGGGTACTCCAACCCATCTAAAAATTCCTGTATCTCACGGTCTCCCCCGGGTGGCTCTGACTTGTACAACCTCTCATAAAACTCCTCAAAAACCTTGTTAATCAGCACTGGGGCCACCACCAACTTCCCTGCCCTATCCTTCACCTGAAGAATTTCCCTTGCCGCTGCCTCCCTCCAGAGCTGACCTGCTAACATACTTATCTCCATGTTCATAAACTGCACCCCTTGCTCGTCTCAGTTGGCGCACCGCCTTCCTGGTGGACAGTCGGTCGAAGCTCGCCTGTAGTTCCTTCCTCTTTTCCAGCTTCGCTGGGTCGCCATCTTCTGCATACCTCCTATCTACCTCCAACATCTCATCTATTACCCTCTGCTGCTCCAACCTCTCCTCTTTGCCCACCTTGGCCTTAAACGATATTACCTCACCCCTCACCACCGCCTTTAGAGCCTCCCAGACGACTGCCTTCGACACCTCACCCGTACAATTGAAACCTACATATTCCTTAATTACCTTTTCAATTTTCTCACAGAACACTTGGTTCCCCAAAAGCCCCACATCCAGTTTCCACCCCGGTCTCTGCGCTGCCCCCTTCTCCAGCACCATATCCAGCCAATGTGGAGCGTGATCTGACACTGCAATTGCAGAGTATTCCGACCCCTTGACTCCAGCCAGCAAAGCCTTTCCCACCACAAAAAAGTCGATCCGCGAGTATACATTATGGACCGCTGAGAAAAACGAATACTCCCGTTCCCTTGGGTGCAGGAACCTCCAAGGGTCCACCCCTCCCATTTCCACCATTAGCCCAGCCAGCGCCTTCGCACCCCTGATGGGACCAGTGAGCGCGGCCGTGATCTGTGCAACCTTGGCTCCTGCACCAAGTTCCAGTACCCCCCCACAATCAGCTCATGCGTGTCCAAGTCGGGAATAGCCCCAAACACCTTCCTCGCGAATCCCACATCGTCCCAATTGGGACCGTATACACTTAACAGCACCACTAATCTCCCCTCCAGCGCCCCTGCCACAATCACATATCTACCCCCCTGATCTGCGACCACCTTCTCCATCTGGAAGCGTACCCTTTTGCTGACCAATACCGCTACCCCTCGAGCCCTTCCATCAAATCCGGAGTGAAACACTTGGCTAACCCAGCCCTTTTTAAGTCTCACCTGGTCCTTCACCCTCAAGTGAGTCTCCTGCAGCATTGCTACATCGGCTTTCAAACTTTTAAGATGAACAAGCACCCTTGACCTCTTGACCGGACCTCCTAACCCTCTCACATTCCACGTGACTATCCTTACTGGGGGTCTCTCACCCCCCCCCCCCCCCCCCCCCCCCCCACCTTTCTTATCCACCATCACCATACCACCGGGCCCTGCCCCATAAGCCTGACCCGCCCTTGTCCATTGTTAACATCGAACCCCTTCCCCCCCTCCCAAGAACCCCCCCCCCCCTACAAAAACATCCCCCAACATCCATCCCTCCCCCCCCCCCTCCCCTCTCGCTCGCCTCGTAGGCCCATTGAAGCCTGCTATCCAGGCTCCAATGTCCGCAGCCCTCCTCTCACCTCACCCCCGTTCACTAGCTGACTTTAGTTAGCTAGCGCAGGTGGCTCCCCCCGCCAAGACCTCTCGCCCCCTTCCACCCAGTCCCAGAGAAAGAAACACCAAAACACACCCAGCAATCCAACCCCTACAATTCACTAACATAACATTTAACCGTCGCAACACAGAACACCATTAACTTGAACTCTGTAACAATGCAAAGAGAAGTCAATTGCAATACAAATCAGTAAAAAGAAAGTTGTAACATTTATACATTTTCCAGCCGCTCAAACACAGTCCACAGTCTCTCTTCCAGTTCCGCTCTTCACGTCTGTCCCAAGCCTTCTGCCCTCACGAACGCCTCAGCCGCCTCCGCTGTCTCAAAATAAAAGTCTTTGGTGTTATATGTTACTCTCAACTTCGCCGGGTATACCATACCAAATCGCACCCCCTCTTGTACAAAGCCGCCTTCACTCGCCCAAACGCCGCTCGTCTTTTTGCCAACTCCACCGTCAAGTCCTGGTAGGTCCGAACCGCAGTACCATCCCACAGCACCTCACGCTTCTGCTTCGCCCAGCTTGATACCTTCTCCTTCATGCAAAACTTATGGAAGCAGATAATTACTGCCCTTGGCGGCTCGTACACTTTGGGCTTCGTCCTTAATGACCGATGAACTCGGTCTAGCTCGTACAGGGTGGGGCTCTCACCCTCCCCTATTAGCTCCGCCAACTTCTTAGCGAAGTATTGCGTTGGCCTTGGGCCCTCTGTCCCTTCGGGCAAGTCCACAATTCTCAAATTGTGCCGCCTTGAGCGGTTTTCCAAGTCTTCCAGCTTTGCTCGGAGCCCTCTGTTAACCTCCACCACCCTCCGCAGCTCGTCCCCCATTGAGGTGACCTGGTCGCTGTGTCGTGCCACGGCCTCCTCCACCTCCTTCATCTTCTCGCCCTGCTCTCTCACCTCGGCCGATGCCTTTGCCACCTCCACCTTCATCGGGCCGATTGCCTCCTCCACCAATGACCTCAACACGACCGCCGTCTCCTTCCTCAAGGCCTCACAAACTGTTTTTCCAGCTCCACTGCCACCACCTCGGCCATCTTCTCCACCGTAAGTAGTGCGGCCCCGCCTTGCAGCTCGGCTTCCGCCATCCCGGTCAACACTTTTCCTCGTCTTCTCCTTCAGCGGCGAACCCGCATTTCCTCCTTTCTTCGACGCTGCTCTTCGCATCTTTTAGCGGCTTATTGTTTTTTATCTTCTTTCTGTTCTCCTCTCTCCCCCTTCACCCTCCTGTCCTTCATCAATCAGACTTAATCTGTTTTTGGTAAAGAAAGTGGGAGAGAAAAAAAAACTTTCACCAAACTTCCTTAAACCTTCTTTCTTTCTCCTCTGCATTCACCCAGAGCTCCCCTGGGACCAGGCTTCTGCCTTCTTTTTCCCTCCTAGGTGGGAGCCATCCGAAGTGGAGCACCCGCCCTACATAGTGCCCTGGCCTTGGGCCTGCCGCCTCAGCCTCCTTGTAGCTCCGCCCCCCCCGCTGCTCTGACCTCGAAGCCACGCTGGGCCCAGCGCCTCAGCCCCCGCCGCCCGACACCCGCGCGGGGTTCTTCGCCGTTTTTTAAACCGGCCCCACTGGCTGCTCGTGACGGCCCCAAAGGCCGACAAAAGTTGCGGGGTAAGCGAAGACTCGGGGATTTCCCCGAAATTGCCAGCGAATCGCGGTCACTGGTGGGAGCTCTTGTTGCTGCAGCCGCCCTGCTCGTCCACGCCACCGGAAGTCCCATTGACCCTCTTAAGACGAACGTTATTTTCTCAAGACTGAGAAACCCAGCCATGTCACTAACCCAGGTCTCCACAATCGGGGGCTTCGAGTCCCTCCACATTAATAAGATTCGTCTCCGGGCTACTAGGGAGGCAAAGGCCAAGACATCGGTCTCTTTCACCCACTGCACCCTCGGCTCTTCCGACACTCCAAAGATCGCCACCTCCGGACTCGGCACCACCCGTGTTTTGAGTACCATGGACATTGCCTTAGCGAAACCCTGCCAAAACCCTCTAAGCTTCGGGCATGCCCAAAACATGTGGACATGATTTGCTGGGCTTCCCGCGCACCTCGCACACCGATCCTCAACCCCGAAAAACTTGCTCATCAGGGCCACTGTCATGTGTGTCCGATGGACTACCTTAAATTGTTTCAGGCTAAGCCTGGCACATGATGAGGAGGTATTAACCCTGCTTAGGGCGTCCGCCCATAGACCCGTCTCTATCTCTCCTTCTAGCTCGTCCTCCCACTTGCCCTTAAGCTCCTCCACCGGAGTTTCCTCCGCCTCCGAAAGCTCCTGGTAAATATCCGATACCTTCCCCTCTCCCACCCAGGTACTGGAGACTACTCTATCCTATATCCCCCGTGGCGGCAGCGGAAAGGCCGGCACCTGTTTTCTCAGGAAGTCTCGCACCTGCAAATACCTAAACCCGTTCCCTGCTGGCAATTCAAATATATCTTCCAAGGCTTTCACGCTGGGAAAGCTCCTGTCTATAAATAAATCCCCCATCCTTCTAATTCCTGCCCTTTGCCATCTCCGGAACCCACCATCCATCCTACCCGGTACAAACCGATGATTATTATAAATCGGGGTCCAAACAGATGCTTCCTCCACTCTCTTATATCTCTTCCATTGCCCCCAGATTCTCAGACCCGCTACAACCACCGGACTTGTGGAGAATCGGGCCAGCGAGAACGGAAGAGGTGCCTTTATCAGTGCTCCCAAACTTGTGTCTTTGCATGACGCCGCCTCCATCCGCTCCCACACCTCCCCACTACCCACTTCCTGATAATGGCTATATTAGCCACCCAGTAGTAATTGCAGAGGTTTGGCAGCGCCAACCCACCCTCCCCCCGACTGCGCTCCAGCAATACTTTCTTCACTTGCGGGGTTTTACCCGCCCACACAGTGGCTAGGATGAGTGATGCACGATCAATTGAACAAAGACTAGAGTTGGATACAACTGAGGCTTTATTGGTCCAAGATGTGTGGCCTCCCACAGCAGCTGGCGAAATGGCTGCTGAATGGAGGACACGCATATTTATACTCCGCCTACTGTGTGGAGCCAACAGGCCGGGACTACCGGCGAACTTGTAGTACAGGTCCTACCTTACATCACCTAATATAGGTGCAACAGTGGTTTACCACAATGAGCATGTTTTTCGGGGTAGAGGATAGGTGTGCGAGGTGCGCGGGAAGCCCAGAAAATCATGTCCCGAAATAACCTTATTCACCCGCTTGAAAAAGGCCTTCGGGATGAAGATGGGGAGGCACTGAAAGACAAACAGAAATCTGGGGATGACCGTAGTTTTCACGGTCTGTACCCTCCCCGTCAGTGATAGCGGGAGCATGTTCCATCTCTTAAAGTCCCCTTCCATTTGCTCTATCAGCCGGGATAGGTTTAACTCATGCCACCTGGATTCCCAGATACCGAAAGCTCTTTCCTACCATTCTAAGCGGCAGCTCTCCCAGTCTCTTCTCCTGTCCTCTTGCCTGGATCGCGAACATCTCGCTTTTCCCCATGTTCAACCTATACCCTGAAAAATTGCCAAATTCCCCAAGGGTTCGCATTACTTCCCCCAACCCCCCCTACGGGTCTGAAATATACAAGAGCAAGTCATCTGCGTAAAGCGAGATCCGATGCTCCAACCCCCCCCCCCCCGAACCAACCCTTTCCAGTTCCTAGAGGCTCTTAACGCCATGACCAATGGCTCTATGGCCAGAGCAAACAGCAACGGGGAGATGGGGCACCCTTGCCTCATCCCTCAGTGTAGTTTAAAATACGCTGACCTCAGCCGGTTCGTATGCACACTCGCTACTGGTGCCTGATAGAGCAACCGCACCCAGTCAATAAAGCCCTCACCAAACCTTCCCAGGGCCTCCCGCAAGTAATCACACTCCACCCGATCAAAAGCCTTCTCCGCATTCATCGCTACCACCACCTCCACCTCCTCTCCTTCAGAGGGCATTCAAAAGCCTTCGAGCATTGGCCTTGTGCTGCCGGATGCACATGTGGGCACACAGGTCCCCACTTGATCCCCAGAATGATCCCATGGCATAAAAGCTCAGGGCTGCAGTGACCTTGATGGCCACCGGGAGCGGGTGTCCTCCTCCTCCACGTGGTGCCAAATCCTTGTTGAGGCAGAGCCTCCTGCGGCACGCGCTGTCCATTATTTGTTCAAATGACGAGCGGCGCCTGTACACCCTGGGCCGTCGCCGGACTCCCTATCTGGGTTCCTCCCTAGCCTGATGGGTGGCCGGTCCTTAGGGTGTGGGGAGGGGTCCGGCACATGGGCCTCTGTCTCCAACATCTGGCAGACGCTACTGCTGCTGCCGCCGCCTTCTCCGGCGTCTGGCCGCATTACGTAGCACCAGCATCACAAGGGCTACCTCTGTGTCCAACATCCCTGCCATAGCTTCAATATCTGTAAGGCACAGGGAGAGGGTGTTAGACCGACAAACAGCAGAGGCTCCCACCCCGGGACCCTCCATTCCCCCATTGATTCCCCCCTACCTACCACCCTACCCGGAACACCCTCCCCACGTACTCTAGGTTGCAGCGGGCCCCCCTCACCGGGCCCCAGACCCTGTACCACAGACACACACTCACAACATCACCCAGACCGGGTGCGGGCCCCCTCCCCATGGCATTCACCCACCATCAGGCCATGTGCCCCATCTCCTGGGTGTTCGGCTGTTGGCTGCTGCGTGTGTGGTGTTGCCTTCCGCAACACTGTCCAGTCATTGCGATCTGATTGGGATGCTAGGCAATGACTCCCACATGCTACATGGCCCGCCATGTATACACTTGGGTTGTGTGAAGTAGAGGAATCTAGAACTAGTGGGCATAGGTTTAAGGTGAGAGGAGAGAGATACAAAAGAGACCAGAGGAGAAATTCTTCACCCAGGTGGTGAGCATCTGGAAGGGGCTGTCAGAGGCAGTGGTAGAGGTGGGTACAATTTTGTCCTTTTAAAAGCAGTTCGAAGGTTACATGGGCCGGGTGGGTATAGAGGGATAAGGGCCAAATGCAGGCAAGTGGGACTAGCTTAGTGATAGAAACTGGGCAGCATGGACAAGCTGGGTCGAAGGGCCTGTTTCCAATCTGTTAACATCTATGACTCTAAATGCTCACTTAACCACGATTGCCAATTCCTATTGACAATAGCCTTCAGCTGCAAGGCCAGAGGCCCCGGCAGTCAGTGAGGGTTATGGGTGGTCCGGGGGCAGATGGGCAGGGACAGAGTTGCCCCCGGAACAGGTACACACAATCCAGGAATTGGCATGATGGTGCAGCGAGCAGATGCCTCCCCCCCCCCCCCCCCCTCCCTTGCAGCCCACGTCTGCAGAGGGTCCCCCTTCCCTCACTGAGGATAGGGGCAGCAAGCCCAGTGCTCCAAGGCTCTTTGCCTGTGAGCAAAGAGGGCTACTCACCTCTTCGGCTCCCCACAGGTGCCCTTCCGTCAGGTTCCCTTTTTTAAAAAGGAGTACTAATCGACGCCAGCCTGAACACTTGCTGGGGAGGCTGGTTAACGACAGGAGGCCATTGGATGACGGGTGGCTCTTGTTAATTGTATGGAAATGGGGCTTAAGTGGTGATAATTGGTTCCCCGCCGCACTACGGTGAGATTCCGAATTTGCCTCCAGGAGCAGGCCGGTGTAGTGATCTCTGTAGGTGCATGCACAGAAGGGGTTAATGGGTAGAAAGCAGCACCACATGATCACTAGAGGGCTGGACCAATAGGGGTATAAAAAGCAGCCACACGGGGTCTCTCGCTCTCTCTCTCATGGGTGCACTGTGAACAGGGTAGCATCAGAATCACATAGATAGTTAATGGAGTTACGTTTAGTTATAATTGTTAAATCTTGTCAACCAATTCCTAGTTTCCATGTTAAGGTAAAGAGCTCATGCACTAATAGTTATAGTTACTCAATAAATCTTTGTTGTGACTGGACGAGTTTGAGTCTTCTTCAACAAGATTCACAGGACCTCACCATCAACCAAGGATTGAGTAACACGTGTTATCGACCATGCAGGTAACAGCACATGGTACCAAGAAGTGTTGGCCTTAACAACAAAAACAGAAACTAGCTAGATTTGGTTCGACAGACAAGAAAAAAACCGAATAAAACCTCTGATAAGATATTCGGCCAAGGAAGGCATCGCTACACTCGGATCTCTCAGGCACAAACCGGTAAGATGGGATCACTTCGAGCTCCAGAACACCTCAGAACCTCTGGTAATCTCCAGTATAATTGGAAGATTTTCCTGCAACAATTTAATTTGTTTCTGAAAATTAAGGACATGACCGCTGCGCCAGATTCCAAAAAATAGCATACCTCTTAGCTGCGGCAGGGAAACCGGCCATGGAGATATATAACTCATTTACCTACGCCGAAGGGGGGGACAAGGATAAGTGGGACACAATTATAAAAAAATTCGACACCCACTGCAAATCGGAGGTGAATGAAATATTTGACGCTTCAAGTTCACCAGGCGTATACAAAGACCAGGAGAATCGTTCAGCAGCTTTCTCACTGACTTAAAGCTGCTGGCCCAATCCTGTAATTATGCGACCCTCCGTGACTCCCTCATCGGAGACCAAATTGTCAGTGGTATCTCTGATGAGGGACTCAGAAAATCTCTCCTTAAGCACAAAAATCTAATCTTGAAATGGCTACACAACTATGTTCTGCTCACAAAGTCACTGAAGCACAATATCAGCAGTTTACTTGAAATGAAATGAAATGAAAATGAAATGAAAATCGCTTATTGTCACAAGTAGGCTTCAAATGAAGTTACTGTGAAAAGCCCCTAGTCGCCACAATCCGGCGCCTGTTTGGGGAGGCTGTTACGGGAATCGAACCGTGCTGCTGGCCTGCCTTGGTCTGCTTTCAAAGCCAGCGATTTAGCCCTGTGCTAAACAGAATCTGGCGCAGCGGTCATGTCCTTACCGGCACCAAGGCCTCCACCACGAGGTTGGAGCTGTCAAAATGGTGGCCCAGGCTTCTCGAAGGCGCTCCTCCACTGGCAATCCCGCGCGCGCGAATCTACAAGTGGCCTACACACATGTGCAGTTCGCATGGAGACTGGAACCAGCTGAGCACGCTACTGCGCATTAACGAACGTGGCAGGACGGCGTCATGACGTGTCATAACTGCGGACAGACCCACTTAAAAGGGCAATGTCCAGCTTATGGCAAACAGTGCCTGAGGTGTGGAAAGTACAACCACTATGCCTTCAAATGTCGAGCTGTGCTACAGATGACTTCCACGGGACAACAACTAAGACCCTGCGACGTTCGGAACGTGGCACCTGTGGACAGCCAACCAATATTCAATGATTAGCTGTCCGAAAATGATGACATGCCTATGATGATTCCGAAGGTGTGGACACGGTTACGGTAACTTGTCATGAGAATGTCGCTTTAAGAAATGGTTAGCTGCTCATGTTACTGCAGTGATGTCAGAGTGTGGGTGGAGCTGACTCTGATTCTGCTTTTAGTCTCACTTTGGGAAAAGCTTGGGTGTGTCTGTCTTTTTTGGTTTCGTTTTTCAGTGTGTTGCAGCTGAAGTCAGCCAAAGCAGCTGTACTGCTGTTCTCTCTGCCATGAAGGACTATCTCTTGATCATTTGGTGAATTCAGAAGAATTATAAATGTTTTCAGTAGTGAATGTAAACTCTGATGTGCTTATGTTTAAAGGTTTGTTAAGTCTTCTGGGTGTTAAAAGAACAGCTTAAATGATTCCTTAGTGTTGTATTCTTTGGGGGTTATCTTTGAATTAATGGTTGCTATGATATTCACTGATTGATTTAAAAAGGTTAACTTGAGTTCATAGAATAAACATTGTTTTGTTTGAAAAAATACTTTTCCATTTCTGCTGCACCCCACCTGTAGAGTGGGCCATGTGCTCCCCATACCACAATCTATTAAAAGTTGTGGGTCAGGTGAACTCCATGATACACTTTGGGGTTCTCTAAACCCTGGCCCATAACAAACTGAGGAACCTTACATCACCACGCCTCATCCAAAATGCCCGAAAGTGAACAAAAAGGAGTTTAAAGTCTCAAAACAAAAAATTATTTTCCCCAGCGACAGAATGAAGCTTGAGCCTCCACTCACAGTTAAAGATCACTGCCGCAGCAGCCTGAAACATACCGTTTGCAACACCCAAAGAGAAGAGCACAATGACAAATCCATAGCAAAAGATTTGTTCATTGGCGATGATTACTCAGGAGATGAGTTCCTCATTGGACAAATAGAGCACCATGACACGTCCTTGACAAGAAGCGATGATTTGCTCGCTGACGAATGCCACTCAGCCATGGATCAGTTCTCCGGATCTGATGGTCATTGCAGCAGCAACATGGGTGCCAAGTTCCATACGAGTCTCATGGTGGGAGAATCCAGTACCATGACGACATGGCAGCTCGTCGACAAAATGGATGACAACCACATGTCCCATATCCTAGCAGAAGGTGACGCCATGCAGAGAGCACAGATTGACTCCACTGAGGGAGTGATACCAGCCTCCACAGCGAGCTCGTTGACAGGCTCCAGAATGGCCGCAAGCAACGACTCCGGAACGACAGCCGTGAACGAGGAAGACTATGACGGTCTATCTGCCTTGTATGCGCAGCCAGCAGCAGACATTAAATGTCTACCCACTCTTGATAAAAGCAGGGAACAAAACCACAACAAGAAGAACAGATCTCGTGATTTTGTGTCTGCGCCGCAGCAATCACCTAACCCAGCTTTCAAAAAAGATGACATACAGGGTCAACACTGCAAGCACAAAAGAAACTCCGCTACTAACATCAAATTACTTCAACCATTCCGATGTCTCGTGATGTCCTCACGGATACACATCAACACTGCCACCTCAACGACAGGTGAAGAGATCAACCCACCTGATCAAACTCATACAGTCTGGACTCACAAAGTTTTTCATTAGGATTGGACTTTTTAAACCTTGATTGACTTTGTACAGTCATTATTACCATCACATTCTATACACAGCGTTACTTGTTTTATCTGTTCCCAGTTGACTTAATTCATTATGTTTGTTCAGTTTTTGTTACACCATACAGAAAATCTGTAACACATTAAAAAGGGGGAGATGTAGTGATCTTTGTAGGTGCATGCACACAAGGGGTTAATGGGTCGATAGCAGCACCACATGATCACTAGAGGGCTGGGACAACAGGGGTATATAAGGCAGCCACACGGGTCTCTCAGGCTCTCTCGTGGGTGTACTGTGAACAGGGTAACATCAGAATCACATAGTTAGTGGAGTTACATTTAGTTATAATTGTTAAATCTTGTTAACCAATTCCTAATTTCTATGTTAAGGTAAAGACCTCATGCAATAATAGTTATAGTTACTCAATAAATCTTTGCTGTTACTGTACGAGTTCGATTCTTCTTCAACAAGATTCAGAGGACCTCACCATCAACCAAGGATTGAGTAACACGTGTTATCGACCACGCAGGTCCGGTTGCATCGCTAACTGTTTGGTGCCTGGCACGGTTCCCATTTTGGCGCCTCCTGCTATTCGCCGGCTGCACCCCTGTCAACTTAGCAGTCAATCTTCTGTGTCCTAATGCTCCGTCTGGGTGGGTCCCCAGGCGTTGCATCAGATGTGGAGTCGGCCTGCTGCGTATCCCACGCTGTGACCCGGGTCCCCTTTGGTGGCCGTCCTCTAGAGCGATCAGGCCTGGATGGGCTTGGCTGATTTCTGGGTGTCACAGGTGGTGTGGTGCCACCCTATTCTGCCCACTGCCCATCGGATGTGGCAAGCACAGGTGGGGGGATTCAAAGACACTGCAGTGTTCCAGCACCATCCCTACCGGAGGCATGGACACTGGCCCCAACACCTCTTCCTCCCTCGGGGAGCCCAATGGCCCCTGGGCTACTCTTTGGGGCGGAGCACGGCTGGAGCAAGATCCAAGGGCTCCACCATCACCTGCCACTGCCTGTCTGGAGGCCCACTCTCATCTCAGCCAGGTCTAAATGCTCCTGGCCGTGGAACGCAAGGACTGTGCCACGGCTCTCGGGGACTGTGCCACATGACTCCGTGACCACGCCAGGTCCCGCACTGACTGGCTCAGGTCATCCAACACCAGGCCAATGCTCTCGATGCCTGCACCCATGGCCATTGTGACTGGGCCAATCTCTGGAGCGCTGCAGCAATGTCCATTTGTCCCTGGTACATGGCTGCCTGTAACATGGCTGCCTTGTCCAGTGCCTCAGCCACTGCCTGCCCCAGGCCTTGGACATTGTGACACTTGGCTGTGACCCTCACACTCAAGGACTCCACAGCAGACGCCACTCATGCGGTGTTGGCCTGGGTACCACGCATTGTCAGCACCACCTCGTGCTCCTGCAGGTGGTTGGACACCTCCAACTGCACTTGCAGGTCCTGGATGGTGGCTGACGTCCCCTCATGTATTCCCTGGTTTTGCGTCTCCAACATTGATGGGACTGCCCTTTCCAGGAGCACGAGACCCGTCTGGATGGCAGCTAGTCCCTGGGGCTTCCCTCCACATGTCCGCTCCCTCAGGGGTTCCTACCTCCACCTGATGTACCACAGCATGTGTGTTGTGCACACCAGATAGTGCCCCAGGAGCCTCTTCACTAAAGTGCCCAAGCAACACATTGGGAGCAACGCATTGGGGATCACTTTGTTGTCCCGTGCTGACCTCCAGTCTGCCTGGGGTCTGCATGCAGTGGGGAGTGGGTGGGGGGGAGGGGAGGCTTGCGGTGCTGCGTGTGGGGTTGGGGTGTGTGAGACGATGGTGGCTCCAGGGGGCGAAAGCGAGTTATTCGTTCGGGCCGCCCTGAGCAGGTCACCCAGCTTCATATGGCACTGCTATCCTTTCCTCGCAGTAGGGCCCTCAGCGCTCACCACCTCTGCCCAGGCCCGGTTGGCATCTGTGGGTGACAACCTTCTTCCCACCCTGGGGAACAGGGTGCCCCAGCTCTCCTCCATGGCATCCAGTAAAAGCTCGAGCTCTGTATCCGTGAACCTCGGGGCCTGCTTTGGAATTGCACTCTTGCCACGTAGTGTGAGTGCTGGCACATTAGCATGTCCTAAATGGCTCCGGCAGTCACACCCCCATCAGCACCAGGGAACACCCCCCATTGAGTCCTGGTGTCTACATTTAGCCTCTCAAACAGAGAATTCCGCCACTTGTTCTTTGCTTCCTGACTTGGTTCTCTAAATTGGGGAATTGTGGGTCCCTGTGAGATTACACTGTCGGGTATGCTGCTCTTGTGAGAGTTCATGTTGTCACTGTACCCACCATGTTTGTTTAATTATCCCGCATCACCTGTTTCCATAGTTGCCCAGTTTAACTCGTTGTTCACAGAATATTTACCATTGATTTGGTGTTCGACCTGCCAACTGCTCAGATGGAAAACGATACCGAAGAGTCAACACTGAATACTGCAACTCAACCATGATCGTGACTACGTGGATCATTTATTGTTGGGCAAATGGAAGAATGCACGGAGCAGTTCATTCCGTATCGATTTCAACGACTGGTCAAGTAAAAAACTTAGAAATGAAAGACATTGCCCCTGGTGGAGATCAGGCACAAAGTGACAACGCTGAAAATACCTGAGTTGCCATTGTGTCTGCTCAATCATCCCCAGAACGTGGGGAGATTGAAGTTGGAACCGAACAATCTGACACTGAAGAGGAAGAGGAGCTGAACCTCCAGGCCCCCCTGACAGATATAAAAATTCCGCTGCTGTGGAGGAGGCCGATCCTGGTACCGATCGTAAAGAGCGGCCAACAGGATCCTGGAGTTTCACTGGAGATCAGCGAAGGTGTGAGAAACTGCAAGATGCTCGAGTGGACAAAGAGCACCCCTGAACTATTGGAAGAATCGCCTGTGAACCTTTATGAAGTTGAAGATCCTAGTGAACTGCAGGACATTAGTCTCAGCACCAGTGGTGAAGAGAATGACAGATCTGCTGGTGAGGTCTCCTTTGCGACCACAGAACAACACACAGAGAGAATGGAGGGCCAAGCCTCACTGCCCAGCAACATTGAGAGAGCCACAGTGGACAATACCCCAGCTACAGCCTTTGCAACTTTCCCAGAAGAAGAAGTAGACAGCATCGACCTGGAATCGCTGTTGGACTCAGAGATTATCAATTCCACCGGACATTTAAGCATGCCATTCCCAAGCAGCAAAGAGAGTGACTCACTGCTGAGCAACATCGAGGGGTCCACAGTGGACAATACCCCAGCTAGAGCATTTGGAAATATCCCAGGTGACCCAGGTGAAGAAGAAATGGACAGCATCGACCTGGAATCGTCGTCAGACTCAAGAGAGCGTCAAGTTCACCGGATTTGTATTTGTGCAATTCTCGAGCAGCAGTGAGAGAGAGTGACTCACTGCTGAGCAACATTGAGGGATCCACAGTGGACAATACTCCAGCTACAGCCTTTGGAAATTCCCCAGAAGGAGAAGGAATGGACAGCATCGACCTGGAATCGCTGTTGGACTCAGAGAACTTCAATTCCACTGGACATTTCCACAGGCCATTCCCGAGCAGCAGTGAGAGTGAGCAGAGTTCAGTAGCCACTCTCTCAACTCGGAGACCATTTCTGAAACATTCTATGGAGAGAATGCAGTCTTGGTTGGCTGGCAGATCAGCTCCTGAGAGGAAAGGACTGGAAAGAAGACAAGACCCTTCAGCCACCATGAATGTCCTTCAACGCTCCGCAGTTCGCGCCAGAAGCTGGAGACAAGGGGCGCGATTCTCCACTCCCACGCCGGTTGGGAGAATCGCCTGGGCCGCCAAAATTTCCGGGGACGCCGGCCTGATGCCCTCCCGCGATTCTCCCAAGCGGCGGGAACGGCCCGGTCGAGTTTCGCGGGCCGGAGAATCGCTGGAGACACCGAAAATGGCGATTCTCCGGCACCCCCGCTATTCTGAGGCCCGGATGGGCCGAGCGCCCAGGCCAAAACGGCGGGTTCCCCCTGGCGCCGTCCACACCTGGTCGCTGCAGTCGTGGGCGGTGGAGGGGCGGCCTGCGGGGGGGCGAGGGGGAATCCTGCACCGCGGTGGTTTTACCTGAAATGTGGGGTGGCCCGCGATCGGTGCCCACCGATCGTCGGGCCGTCCTCTCTGAAGGAGGACCTCCTTCCTTCCGCGGCCCCGCAAGATCCGGCCCCCATCTTCTTGCGGGGCGGACTTAGAGAGGGCGGCAACCACGCATGAGCGGGTTGGCGCCGGCCAACCCGGCATGCGCGGATGTCGCCCGTTATGCGGCGCCGGTCGCGTCATCTATGCGGCGCCACTTTTACGCTTGTAGATGATGCGGCCCCAATCCTGGCCCATTGTCAGGGCCTGAATCGGTCGGGACCGGGGCCGTTCCGCGCCGTCGTGAACCTCGACGGCGTTCACGACGGCGCGGCCACTTCGGCGTGGGAGTGGAGAATCGCGCCCAAGATACGCAGGTGGCTGGGAAGAGGACCAAAGAATTGAGCACCACAGGCCAAGGCTGTAATAGCGAAAAGCCCAACAGGGAAGTTATTGTGAATTTTAACATTTAATATTTTTCTTTTAGTGTATTTGCATAAGTATTGTAAATGCTGTACTGTAGAAAAAATTACCATTCTAATTACCATTCTCTGTCAGTGTTAAACGTTTCAGTAACAGGTCGTGTTTCTTTGGATTTGGCCAGTTTTTCCAGGGAGTTTCCCATGGGCAATGCTGGCGCGTTCCCTGCCACTATCCAATGACAGAGGGTGAATACCAGGAAACGCCTCCAGCGAGCCTCTCGAGAGCTCCCATGCCTCGCGTGACAATCCGGAGTCCCACGAGGCGTCGGAGTCGAAACCCTGCCCCAAATGGGCGGGACTGAATGACGCTCGCGGAGATAGGTCGTAAACCTACTTACGACCAACCTGCACGGGATCCAACGGCCCCTCTCATTTTTTTCAGCCTCCCCAGGAAGGCTGCAGCCGATCGGTGCTGATCCACTCAACGTGGAGCAGGCGGAATGGCACCTTGGGGGGTGGGGGGGTCTCCCAGGCCACCCTGGCACTATCAAGGTGCCCGGATGGCACTGCCAAGCCAGCAGAAGCACTGCCTGGGTGCCAGGGTTGCAGTGCAAGGGTGCCCAAGTGTGAGAGTGGCACTGCCAAGGGTCAGGGGGCCATGCCCATGAAATGAGTTTGGAGGGGGGTTTGAAGGGTGGAGGAGTGCAGGACAGGTACGTAAAGGCCTCAGGAAGGTTGGAGGGCTTATGGTTGGGGTCCCGGAAGGGAAGGGCTTCTGTAAGAGGGCTTGGGGGGACCTGAACAGGGCAGACCCCCAGGGACCCCAGAGCGGGGTGTTTTCACTTGGGGGGGTGGGGTAGTGCCCATGTGTGTGGGGTTGACATTGCTTGGGGGGGGGGGGGGGAGACCACGGGCTCTCTAAGAGATCAGGGCACCCCTTTAAAATGGCGGCCCGATCTCTGAGTTCAGCCCCCCCAGTGCTAAAAACATTCTGTGCAGGATTCTCCATCCCGCCAGCCAGCCAATGGGGTTTCCCAGTGTGGGCACCCCCACGCCGGCGGGCAATGCCTGAGCATGGGAGCAATGCCAGCATAACATAGAATCCCTACAATGGAGAATCCCGGCCCCTAAGGGTCGGACTTGCCGGCTACGTCTGCCCGGCGACAGGAGAATCCCGCCCGAGGTCAATGGACTTTTCCATTGTACCCGGCTCACTCGTGGCATTCTTGCGGCGGGTAGGGCAGGACAATCCAGCCCTAAGTGTGGGGTAAACCAGTGAGAAACTCCCCGGGGCCCAGAAAAGTGAAGAAGTGTCATTGAATAGCAGTGGGGAACTCGCTGGCAGAGCCGATGGGAAACTCCCTGGAAAACCCGCCACAGATTAACTTGGGGCTCGATATTCCGGCCTCAAGCGTAACGTGGCCGGTGAATAGCGGGAGAAGCCAAAAACGGGAACCATATCAGGCGCCAAACAGTTTGCGATGCAACCGGCCCGCTCCCGTAGGCGGATTCGGAATCTTGCCGTAGCGTGGCGAGAAACCAATTATCACCACTTAAACCCCCTTTCCATACAATTAAACAAGAGCCACCTGTCATCCAACGGCCTCCCGTCATTCACCGGCAAGTGGTCACGGTGGCACTGATTGGTACTCCTCTTTAAAAATTGAAACCCGCGGAAGTGCTTCCCTGAGGAGCCGAGGAGGGGAGTAGCAATCTTTATGCCAAGGCAAAGAGACCAGGGGTGCTTGCCTTGCCACCCTAGTGCTCGGCGGGGAGTGGGGGCCCTCGGCTGGGGTGCGGGACCCTCCACAGGGGTGGGCCACCATGGGAGGGTGGGGAGGAGAGGCACTGGGCGGGCAATCACTCGCAGCACCACCATGCCAACCCTTGGAGCCAAACTCCATGCTAGGGTGAAGCCCGTCCCTGTCTGCCACACTGATCATCCATAACCCCCCCCCTGACTGCTGAGGCCTCTGGCTGCGCAGCTGAAGGCTATTCATAATAGGGAACTGGGAATTGTGGTCAAGTGAGCACTTGACACATGCCAAGTGGGTTCCCGTGGGTAGGCGGCCATAAAGCAGACGGGACTCATTGCCCAAAGAGTCAGCCTGCATTGCGGAAGAAGGTGACAGAGGCATCATAATGTCTGCGCAAAGAGTTGTTTAATGTGCTGTACAATATCCCATTCCCAATAGTGCTTCCCACCCCGAATGCCGGCTCGCCAGCTGATTCGCCGAGGTAGAGTTAGAAGGGCCAGGCACATTGAGGATCACTGAGGGCACCAGGGTAGGGGTCAGGAGAGGTTGCTGAGTAAGTGGGGTGGGGGTTGGGGGGGACAGCACTCTCAGAAATGGGGTATTGTACAGCAAATTAAACAACTCTTTGCGCAGACATTACGATGCCTCTGTCACTTCCCTCTACAATGCGGGCTGACCCCCGGATCCTTTACCTGTCTCTCCAGGCAACACCCCCCTCCCCTGTCACCAACCCACCCTCCGGCCATGATCATCTCCCGGGAGCTGTGCCCCATCCCCTGGGTGGTTGAATGTTGGCTGCTGCGTGTGTGGTGTTGAACCCCACACAATGTCCAGGCGTCCAGGTTTGATTGGAATGCTGGGCAATGAGTCCTGCATGTTACATGGCCGCCTACCCACGGGAACTCACTTGGCATGTGTCAAGTGCTCGCTTAACCACAATTGCCAGCTCCCTATTATTAATAGCCTTCAGCCACGCAGCAAAGGCCTCAGCAGTCGGTGTGGGTTATGGGTGATCGGTGGGGCAGACGGACAGGGTCAGAGGTTGCCCCCGGCATGGAGTTGGGATCCAAGTGTTGGCATGGTGGTGCCGCGAGTGACTGCCCCCCGATTGCAATTGCAGCGCCACCGGAGACCCCTTGGAGGAAAGGAGGGGTTTTAATGATTCTAACTCAAAGTGACGAACCAAATCCAGATGACTGTGAATTTGACATACCTCAAATTAAATTGGAAAATGGGGATGTTCTTAAAAATTGGGATAAATTGTTGAATTACCTTCCAGAGGAAAAACGGACTGACCTGAAAGAGTTATTGATATCACGTGGGCAAGTTTGTAGAGATAAATTGGGAAGTACTAAAATGGCTATACATGATGTAGATGTGGGAAATGCTGTTCCAATCAAACAACCTCCATATAGACTTAAACCTTGAAAATTGGCACAGGTTAACAAAGAGATTGAGAGCATGCTTAAAAAAGGCATAATTGAAGAGGGTTGCAGCCAATGGAGCTCACCCATAGTGATGGCACCTAAACCAGACGGTACCCAATGGTTGTGTGTGGACTATACAAAGGTTTATGCAGTTACAAGAACGGATTCTTATCCTGTCCCACGTTTGGAGGATTGCTTTGAGAAAGTGGGATAATCCGCTTTTATTTCCAAACTGGATTTACTTAAAGGTTACTGGCAGCCTTTATCCGAATGGGCGAAGGAGATTTCAGCTTTTGTGACTCCAGATGGTATATACCAATTCAAAGTTATACCATTTTCATGAAAAACGTCCCAGCCACATTTCAACGGTTAACTAACACAGTTGTTTCAGGATTACCCAATTGTGCGGTATACATCGACGATCTGGTAATTTCCAGCCAGACATGGAAAGAACATTTAAAACATCTGATGGAGTTATTCGATCGACTTCAGGAGGTGGGTTTGGTGATAAACCTAGCCAAAAGTGAATTTGGAAAGGCCCAAGTCACTTTCCTTGGCCAACCAATCGGACAGGGTCGAATGGTTCCACGAGATATGAAAACAAAAGTTATTGGGGAGTTTCAGATACCTGCAACACAACAGGAAATAATGCGATTTCTTGGTATAAGTGGATTTTACCGGAAATTTGTCCCGGGTTTTTGCAGCGTGGTTGCTCCACTGACGGACTTGCTCAAGAAGCGTAATGAATTCCAGTGGACAACGGAGTGTCAACAGGCATTGGACGGCCTGAAGGCTGTGTTAACCACTGCTCCTGTGTGAGCCATCCCAAATTATACCAAACCATTCAAAGTGGCTGTTGATGCGAGTGATGTGGGCGTAGGTGCGTTGCTTCTACAAGACGACAACGAAGGGCTCGAGCGGCCTATTGGTTATTTTTCAAGGAAATTGAATTCTCGCAGAAAAAGTATTCAACGATTGAGAAGGCGACTTTTGAGTTTGGTGCTGGCTTTGCAGCATTTTCACATTTATGTGACCAGCAAACCATCTGACACCGTTATATACACTGATCATAATCCGTTGGCGTTTTTGGAACGATTCTGGAATAACAATGCAAGGCTGTTTCGCTGGATTTTATTGATACAGCCATTTAATTAAAAAATAGTACATGTGGCAGGACGAGAAAACGTGACAGCCGATGCTTTGTCAAGAATGTGATGAACAGAAGCAGGTTCAGTTGGAGGAGGAAGAACAAAAAAATGGACTATATTATTGTACCTGTTTGCGTGTGTTGTTTTTTGAAACAAAAAAGTTTATTTACTGTGTGCATTTCTTAAAGGATAGTGAAAAGGTGAAAAATTAAACCATCTTGAAGTTGATGGTTTATTGCTTTTTCTTGGGGGGAGGTGTCATGTGAGAGTACCTTTAAGAAATGGGTGTTTTTTATAGAATAGCTGTAGTGGGTGTACCTTTAAGAAATGGATGTTTATTACTGCAGTGATGTCAGAGTGTGGGTGTCAGCTTTTAGTTTCACTTTGAGAAAACCTTGGGTGTGTCTGGTTTTTTTGGTTTTGTTTCAGTGTTGGAGCTGCAGTCAGCCACAGAATGTGTAATGTTGTGCTCTCTGCCATGTAAAGACTATCTCTTAATCATTTGGTGAATTCAGTTATAACTGTTCTCAGTAGTGAATTTAAAACTGATGTGCTTCTGTTAAAAGATTTTTAAAAAGTCTTATGGATGTTGAAGGGAAAGTATTACTTAGTGTTGTATTCTTTGGGGGTTGTTTTGAATTAATGGTTGCTAAGATGTTCACTGTATGTTTTAAAAAGGTTAACTTGAGTTCATAGAATAAACATTGTTTTGCTTTTAAAAAATACTTTTCGATTTCTGCTGTGCGACACCTGTAGAGTGGGCCGTGTGCTCCCCATACCACAATCTAGTAAAAGTTGTGGGTCAGGTGAACTCCACATTACACTTTGGGGTTCTCTAAACCCTGGCCAATAACACCACACCCAGCCGAGTGTCCCCCGCCTCCCATCGAGCACTGGGGTGGCAAGACCAGCACCCGCCCGGTCTCTTTGCCTGTGCGCAAAGATTGCTACTGCCCGCCACGGCTCCCCACGGAAGCCCTTCCACCAGGTTCACGTTTTGAAAAAGGAGTATCAATGGGCGGCAGCGTGACCACTTGCTGGGGAGGCTGTTGGATGACAGGTGGCTCTCATTAATTGTATGGAAATGGGCCTTAAATGGTGTTAATTGGTTTCTTGCCATGCGATGGCGAGATTCCGAATTCGCCTACAGTAGCTGGCTGGTTGCATTGCAAACGGTTCGGCACCTGGCGTGGCTCCTGTTTTTAGCCTCTCCCACTATTTACCGGCCTCATTACGCTTGAGAACGGGTGTTATGAGACCTGGAGTTCTTGCCCAGAATTTTTGTTGCCACTGGGGAGCTGAGCGCAGAGATCGGGCCGCCATTTTGAAAGGGTGACCCGATCTCTAAGTGAGCTTGTGGGTCCCCCACACCCCCCACCCATGGGCAATGTCACCCCCCCCCCCACACACACATGGACACTACTCCATGGACATGGACATCCACTCCCACCCACAGTGCAGATGCAGGTAGAGACCCGGGGACTACGGGCGGGGATGTCAGCTGGCGTCCAGCAGCTGCGGGTGCATGTGGAAGAGTCCATCCGCGTGCAGGAGCAGGGGGTGGTGACGGTCATGCGTGCCACCCAGGCCGAAACCGCACGCGTGCCGTCCGCGGTGGAGGCAATGGGGCGACGGCGTTGGGTATGGGTCAGAGTGTGCAATGCCTGGGGCATTCTGTGCTGGCAGGGGCCGAGGCCCAGGAAAGGCCTGCTCCTCAGCGTGGCTGAGTCACAGCAGGCCATTGCTGAGAGCATCAGCGCCATTGCCCAGGCGCCGGCCGGCGTGGCGCAGATTCAGAAGGAGGTGGCCCACTCACTGGCTGATGTGGCACAGACCCTCAGTGTAGTGGCACAGTCGCAGCGTGATGTGGTGCAGTCCCAGATGGCCACGCCCTGAGATCCATGGCCGTGAACGTGCAGACCCCTTGTTGCGACCAGAGCGGGCCTCCAGGATTGGCAGCACCAGGTGGTGGGGTGGCCTCAGGGGATGGCTCCACTTGCACCCCATGGAGTAGCCCAGGGACCATCGGGCACCCCGAAGGAGGAGGAGTTGCTGGGGCCCATGCCGGTGACCCTCACAGGGGAGGTGCCGGAACACCGCAGCACCTCGGACTGCCCCCCTCCTGTCCCTGGTACATCTGATGGGCAACGGGCAGAACAAGGCGGCAGCACACCACCCGGGAAGCCCGAGCAGCAGCCGGGCTTATCCACGATTGGCACTCCGAGGAGACGAACGCTATCGGGGACCCTAGTCGCAGGGCAGGAGTCTCAGCAGTCCACCTCCACTCCTGCTGTACCGTCTGGGGAACCACCTAGGTGTAGTGTTAGGGCCCATAAGGACAGAATGTTAGACACCAATTACATCGGCACGGGTGCAGGGCACAGTTTAGTTATAGGGGCTCGGGCACAGACTGCATATATTTCTTCACGATAAAGACTTGTTAACATCGTTGAAACCTGCCTCTGTGCTCTGTATGATGGGTGTGGGGGTGGGAGACGGTCAGTGCTGGCCAGTGGGAGTGGGGGTGAGTGAAGGCCTCGTGGGTGGATCGTGCTTCTTCCCCACCCCCTCCCACCACCCCCACTCCAGCGATTCAAAAGAACATGAGATGGACTGGCCAGCTAGCAAGCAGGGATCACCAAGTGTAAGGTGCTACTGTGGGTATGAGTCAGATATCGTCAAACAATGTGGAGCACGCAGCTCATCGCAGAGTGGCTTGTCATCATCCTCCATTCCCTGTACCAGACCTGCTGTCACTGCCAACCCAGTGCCCTCAGCTCTTAGCCATCGCATGTATGTATAAGGAGGGTGTGTGCATGTGGGTGGTTTGGTGGTGTGGGAGGTGAGGGGGCTTGGGTCTGGGATAGTGGTGTCCATGCCCCTGGCCAGCGACCCCCCCTCCCCCTAGTCGGTGAAGCGTGGCATGACGAGTGCATCCCGTGCACGCTGGCCCTGGTGATAGTGTAGTGCAGCTTCCCGTGCCTGGCCAGCCCCCAGGTCCCGCTCATTGTCCCCCTCCCCCTCATCTGATGCAACCTGCCCTTCCTCCCCATCCTCCTCCAGCACATCATTCCTCTGTTGGGCTATATTGTAGAGGACACAGCAGATCACCACGCTGCGAGTGACCCTCCTAGCCTTGTACTGGAGGGTCCCTCCAGAGCGGTCCAGGCACCTGAAGCGCATCTTCAGAATCCCGAAGAACTGCCCAACAACACCCCTGGTCGCCGTATGGGCATCACTGTAGCAGGTCTCCGCATTGGTCTGTGGCCTCCGTATAGGCGTCATCAGCCACCACCCCAACGGGTAACACCTGTTGCCCAGAAGCCAGTCCCGCAGCCGGGGGGGGGGGGGGGGGGGGGAAGAGTGCACCTCAAACATGTTGGGGATCATCAAGTGTGCCAAGGTGAGTCATGTACACTGCCCTGGTATCGGGCGCAGATGTGCATAATCCGCATCTGATGGTCACAGACCAGCTGAATGCTCATGGATTGGGACCCCTTTCGGTTAGTGTACAGAGGCGCGTTATCCGCCAGTGGTCCTAGGGCGACATGCATGCCATCGATCATCCCCTGGACCCGGGGCATTCTGGCGACGGCAGCGAACCCCGCTGCCCGGGCATCCTGGTGGGCGCGGTCCACAGGGTACTGTATATACCGCTCCGCCTGGGCATACAGGGCATCGATGATGGCACTGATGCATATGTGTGCCGATGCCTGTGAAATCCCAGACAAGTCCTCACTCGGCGACTGGAAGGACCCCATCATGTAGACGTTGAAGGCGACCATCACCTCCCCATACCCCTGCGGTGCCAGATGTGCCATCACCTGGCAGATATGTCTGACAGTTTCCCTGCTCATCCGCAGTCTCTGGCTGCATGCCCGGTCCGGAAGGTCCTCAAATGACATGCGGTTACGGTACACGTGGGGCCTCATCCAGCGTCTCCTTGGCACCTCCTCCTCGGCCTGGCGGGCGGGTGTTCCTCCAGCCTGAGTGGCTGCCAACTGCCTCTCTGCAGCCTGCTCCTCTGCTGTAGCCCCCGCCTCTTCTCTGAGCGGCCTCCGCTGCCACGGGGCTGCGGCCATCGCTACGGAGGCCAGCATCGCAGGTTGATCTCCAAAAGCCATTATTCTCTGCATGGGTGAAAGGCAAACATGTTAGCATATTCCTGTGCCCAACCAGGTGCCATGGGCTACACGGTGGTCTCCATTTGGCACCGCGGGCCCCACCACAGATGCTGCCCCCCCGCCCCATCGGTGCCCCCACTCCTGGCTCCCATCCCTGCTGCCAGGGGCACTGTTGGCTGCGACTGCCCTCACTGGGGGCTACCGTCGGTGTGGCCCTGGGTGGTCCACCAGTAGGTGGCTGCTGGTTGGGTGGGGTGTTTGGAGGCCGGGGGCGCACCCATACGACTGGCGTCATTGTGTAGAACCAGGGGCCGGGGTGGGCGGTCAGCAACATGGTCACCATAATGGCAGTCGGTGCCTGGGCACCACCCCTCTCCGGTGGAGGGGGGGCACCCGGCTGCTCAGCCTGTCCCCACCCTCCCCTCCCCTTCCCTGGCAGGGCAACCCCCCCCCCCCTCGGCCGCAGCCAACACGACCGGTGACCGGGCCAGCAGCACGCAGTCACCCCATGCCACTTCCTACCTCCTCTCTCTCGCTCAACAGCCTGCTCGCAAGGTTTACGATTATTAAAATCTAAAAAGCACGGTCGGGAAATTGGCCCATCCGAGGCGCTGGATCGCGGAGGCCCCGGAGTATTGGGCGTCAGGTCCGCTAATGATATGCCTACTGTACTTTCAGGCTGCACATTTATGTCGTGTTTGGGGAACCAAAGAATCCCGTGGTGTCAAACCGGCGTCTACCTCGATTTCGGCGTCAAAAGCTATTCTCCACCCGCTTGCGTTTCCCGATTTTGGCGTTGGCTAACGGAGAATCCAGCCCTAGATGTGTATAAAATAGATACTTCAATGAAATAAACAGTTGATGGCAGGTAGTGGAAGAGTAACTTTTATTGTATGAATCTCTAATACAAAAATGAAACTAGTATCAGGGCTGAAGAACAGAAGACAGGACGAAGAGACTAAAAAGGAGACAATGGAAAAGCTGATGTTTAAGGAACCAGTTCTTACAGTTTTCTATGACTGCTGATGGACAAGATACCACAATTAGCTAGAATTCAACAGAATAATTTGCCAAGGATAGTCTAATTGAGAATTCACTATCTATTACACGAATGCTTTGATCAGTATCTCCTTAATTCATTAACTACACTGCTATTAGATGTTCCCACAACTGTACCCACCCAGTACCTGGTATCAATAACTTCAGTGTATGAGGTGCCAAACAGTGGGGAATGAGTTAAGTGTCAGATTTGTCATCCGTTTGTGTAATGTGCAGAATAGTTTACCCCAAACTGTTCTAAGTGCTTGTTTTGAAGTTTGTAACAATGGGACAAGTGCTAAAAAAATCTGCTAAATAGCCAAAAAGATCAAAACTATTTAGAAAATTAGTGCATTTCTTTTTCAGTCATTGCAGATATAAATACCTTGTATAAATTACCCTCAATAAATAAAACTCAGTTTTTTCTATTCACATTCAATGAGGTTGAACATGGTTCACAACAAATGCTGGTCACATTTCTCTGATTTGTACATGATAAAACTGGTCTGAAAGGCCTTTATTAGGAAGATATTTGTCATGATTCTTGTATCCAGAAAGGGTTGAAATATGCCTGGAATTCATTGAGTGCTTTGCCCAGTGTTGTAAATAACAAATACATCCCTCTTTACATTGACAAAGAGTTTTTGTTTCAAAATGCAGAGACAAATAAACATACTTTGATTTAAAGATTGTTAATTTTTGCTGGTGTTTTAAGTGAGAACTCACTAACCATTTTCAATTGGGTAAAGGCCAATCTTTATAAATCCATCATATCATGGGCCTAATTTTGAGCACTGCATGCAGAACGCTGTTACTTGTGGCAACGAGTCAGCCACTTAATTTACAGGGAAATTAATTCATTGCTGCAAAATTAAACCGTGTCCAGATCTGTGCAAGTACGACAAGGCATTGTGCATTTAAACAACAAAATCCTTCCTGCATTAATCCTTTGGAAAAGTAATTGGTCACCAGCAAGTTTGCAGTCAATGTTTCCTTCATTTGATTGCCAGTCACATATAGATGAAATTGAAAAGTAGATAACCTCAGTATGATTTAACAATCCTTTAGGACATAATCTGTATTGGATTTGCATGTTGAAAGCAGGGACCAGCTGTCCTCTTGCAGGTGAGCAGCCTTCTTGAACTGCTGCAGTCCATATGGTGTAGGTGCATCCACAGTGCTGTTAGGGAGGGAGTTCCAGGATTTTGACCCAGCGACAGTGAAGGAACGGTGATATTGTTCCATGTCAAGATGGTGTGTAGCTTGGAAGAAAACATGCAGTTGGTGATGTTTCTAGGTATCTGTTACCCTTGTCCTTCTAGGTGGTAAAGTTTGAGGGTCTGGAACTTGTTGCCAAAGGAGGTTTGATGAGTTCCTGCAGTGCATCTTGCAGATGGTACACACTGCTGTCACTGTGGTGAAGAGAGTGAATGTTTAAGATGGAGTGTCAATCAAGTGGGTTGCTTTGGCCTGGATGTTCTTAAGTATTGTTGGAGCTATACTCATCCAGTATAGGGGCTGGTTTAGCACAGTGGGCTAAACAGCTGGCTTGTAATGCAGAACACGGCAGCAGCGCAGGTTCAATTCCCATACCGGCCTCCCCAAACAGGTGCTGGAATGTGGCGACTAGGGGCTTTTCACAGTAACTTCACTGAAGCTTACTTGTGACAATAAGTTATTATTATTAAGTGGAGAGTATTCCATTACACTTGTGACTTGTAGATGGTGGACAGGCTTTGGAGCATCAGGAAGTGAGTTACTCTCCTCAGAATCTGACCTGCTCTTGTAGCCACAGTATTTATATAAGAAGTCTTACAACACCAGGTTAAAGTCCAACAGGTTTGTTTCAAATCACTAGCTTTCGGAGCACTACTCCTTCCAAGGTGAAGGAGCACCTTTCACCAGCAAAATTAACAATCTTTAAATCAAAGTATGTTTATTTGTCTCTATGCATTTTGAAACAAAAACTCTTTGTAAATGTAAAGAGGTATTTGTTATTTACAACACTGGGCAAAGCACTCAATGAATTTCAACCCTTTCTGGATACAAGAATCACGACAAATATCTTCCTAATAGAGGCCATTCATCTGAGGAAGGAGCAGTGCTCCGAAAGCTAGTGATTTGAAACAAACCTGTTAGACTTTAACCTGGTGTTATAAGACTTCTTACTGTGCTCACCCCAGTCCAACGCCGGCTTCTCCACATCACAGTATTTATATGGCTGATGCAGTTCAGTTTCTGGTCAATGGTAACCCCTAGGATGTTGTTGTAGGAGGATTCAGTGATGTTAATGCCATTGAATGTCAAGGGGAGATGGTTAAGATTCTCTCTTGTTGGGTGGTGATTGCCTGGCACTTGTGCTGCACAGATATCTGCAACTTATCAACGAAAGCCTGAATGTTATGAGATTTTTCTGCAAATGGGTATGGACTGCTTCAGTACCTGAGGAGCTGTGAATGGTGCTGAATATTTATGAAATGGTCAGTGGACATATCCACTTGTGATGGATGGAAAGCCATTGATAATGCAACAGAAGATAACTGCCCAAGGATACTGTACTGAGAAATTTCTGCCACGATGTCCAGGGACAGATGATTGGTCTCAACCATCTTCTTTTCTGCTAGGTATGACTCAAACTAGTTGAGAGATTTCTCCGATTCCCTTAACTTCCATTTTGCTAGGGTCTTTGATGCCACACCTGGTCAAATGCTACCTTGATGTCAAGTGCAGTCACTCTCAGATCAGTTATTTTGTCTATGTTTATGAAGGCTGTACGCGGTAGAGCAAAGTGGTCTTGGTCGAACGCAAATGGAGTGTCATTGACCAGGTTATTGCTGTGTAAGTGATGTTTGACAGCACTGTCAACAGCACCTCCTATGACTTTGCTAATGATTGACAGTAGATTGATGGGGGTGGTAATTGTTGGATTGGTTTTGTCATTCCTTTTGAGAACAGAACATACCTGGGCAATTTTCCATATTGTTGGGTAGATGCCAGCATTGTAACTGTACTGGAACAGCCTGGCTAGAGATTCAGCTAGTTCCCGAACACAAGTCTTCAGTACTATGGCCAGGATGGTGTCAGGGCCCATAGCCTTTGTTATATCCAGTGCTTTCACCTACTTTATCCAATGCCTTGATCAAGATAGCTAAGCTAAGAGGAGATAATGACAACTTATAATAATGTCATGTACGCTAGATGTTTTAGAGTTGTAGCTACCTCGTATAGGGTGCTCACCCACAGTGAGAACAATGTATATAAACATGCATTAGGTTCAAAAAGCTCCTTTGCACCAACTTCTTCATCTGCATGCATGCTGATTAACCACCAAGTGACTTACACTTCATGTGGACACAAATCACAGCAGGCCTAAAGGCTATTTAACAAAGGGGCGATCACAGCTCAGTTCTGGCCTGAAAAACATCAATGAAAAGCTCCAGGTGCCGAAGTCTTTGATGTCTGAAAGCACAATATTAGGAGGGGTGTGGGTGTGTTTGCAGACTTCATAATGGTGGTCCTTACAGCTGAAAGAAATTGGATGCAGTATCCACTGCTTTCCATTTAAGCATTAAAAGAACTATCAGAATATTTAATTTTCGATACAATAATGGGGGGGTTAGGGAATAGGGGGAGGGACTTGAGGATTGTGTGTATAAGCAATGTTGGCAGGGTATGGTTGTTGGGGGGGGGGGGGGGTCTTACGCACTGAATTATGTTTTTGTATTTTTTGCTGTTATAAAACTATAAATGCCTCAATAAAATGTTTGTGAAAAAAAAAAGAATATTTTCATTTTCTGCTGGAGTAAGTCATAAGAGGCAGGACAGAGGCATTTCCGAAATAGGGTGATAGTTTGGGGGTCAGTTGAAAAGAAAGTAAGTGTCCCAAATGCAAACCGGAAACATCTCCCCTCTGCAGGAAATGGGATATGGTTGTTTAGTTTGCAGTGCCCACAAGCCACAAATGCAATTTACCACAACCCAGCAAAGGAGGCAGCCAACATTCTCCCAAATTCCTGACAATCGCAACTTGAAATTCAGCTTCTCCAATGTTGAGTCTTCTTCTGATTTCCATTTCCTAGACTTGGCTCGGAGTTTTCCCAGATACCCTACCTGAGCTGAATGTCTTGTGGGAATTAGCTGATGAACTACAGTGATGTACAGTTTTATTTTAATCCCAGATAATTCTGTCCAAGATCATCACAATTTATCATCACAAATTTCCTTGGGATTACTCCTGTTCCAATGCGTTCATTTTGGCTGAATCCAATTTGCCTGCTTGAATGGGGTTTCCATTGGAGTTATGGTGATGGAGCAGAAGAAGCCTCAAGGAAATTGTGGATGCGTTTAAGTGAATCTGCACATCCCCAAATGCTGCAATCCAGGCTCAGCCAACTCTGCATCGATAAGATCATTCCTCACAACTAGACATGGAAATGAGTAGTGCTAGCAGATCCTTGAACTTTGTTTGGACATGATATTTGAGTAAGATCCTGTCATTACTCAATCTCTGCAAATACACATCCAACTGAGATGACTGGACAGCAATCAGGAGCAGGAACCCCGTTTTATTTTTCTCTTCTCTAGCCTAAAGATGTTGAAATGAAATGTAGCATTGCCCCCACCTCCCGCACCGACTGAGTTAAGAACTTGGATGGAACCCAACACCATTTGGTTAGTTATGGCTCAATGTCACTACAGGCTTGAATTTATTCACACACACACACTGATGTTTCCATTTTTTCTCCTGCTACTCAATTACAGCACCCCAGTCAGTTTGCTAAGTAGTGGCACTTGGATCATACCCGCAGAAACCCCCCAGAAAATAAATGGTTACCTCAGATCTCTCTTCATTTCCACCCCTTACAAATTAGTGCCTGGGGAGAATTCACACACCTAAGGCTCAGAGCAGATCTGGGGCTGGATTCTCTGCCGCCCGCCCACCCTCGGTAGCGGAGATCCCAATGCGGCGGAGAATCAAACCTTGGGCAAAAAAACAGGATCAGTGTCCGTTCCAATGCTCCAGTCCTCTGCTGATGGCAACAACGAGCTCATGCCCCACGTCAATGGGAGAATGCAAATGGATCATTAAGACCAATTTGCATCCTATTAACGAGATAGGCACCTTGGGCTGAATTCTCCGAACCACTGGCGCAAAACGGCACCGATTCCCCGTTTTGCTGGGGACTAGCAGGACGGCAGCGTAGATCACCCGGCTCTAGCTGCTGATGCACCCCGGAGAATTGCTGGGTCCGTGGCCTGAAAATGTCGTGCTGTGCTACATGGCGCCGGCTGCTCGCGGACCCGGGCCGCAAAATAGTCCACCCCTTTGGCCGCCTTGTGTATCCTGGATCTCCCCCCCCCCCCCCCACGCCCCCAGCAAAACGGGGAATTTAGTTGACTTAGTCCGCAGCCGCCACGCTGGGTTCCCGACAGGTGAGACCATGAGAGAGCCACCCCGTTGGAAACTCGGCCGGTTGGGGGTGGAGCATCGGGGGGGTGGGGGGGGGGGGAGGCGCGAGGGATGCCTCAGGCAATGTCCTGAGGCTGTCAATATGTGGTGCAAAAGCGCCGCCGCCCCTGAACGCGTTTTTGGTGTCGCCTACCAGAGAATCCAGCCCCATATTCTTCAAGCCTGAGTGAATCTCTGGCCAAGGATTCACGTGGACGAGAATTGGTGTAGGTTATTACAAACTTGACCCTGACGTAGTGGAGCTCGCGATGGGCCAAGGGGTAAACTCTTGTAGGGAGTTGCCCCCAAAGTCCATTGGAGGGCCACCCTCCACCCCATAATATAAATCCTGCCCGCCCACCCCCACCAGAGATCCCCCAATAATAGAGAACCTCCCCCATAAGAGAGACCCCTCCTGAGAGCCCCAAAAGATACCCCTGCTTGGAACCTCTTATGGGTGGGCTCCCAGCCAGGGGAGTCGCTGGTGGGGTCTATGTAATTGGGGGGACTCTGGTGAGGGGGGCGGTGGGTGGATCTGGTGGGTATGGGATGCGCAGGATTTACATTGTGTTGTGGGGGGGGGGGGGTGCCAACCGGTGGACTTGGGGGCAACTCCCTTAAAGAGCTTTCCCCTTGGCACACCACGAGATCCACCACATCAGGCCACGCTTGTAAATACCTGCATCAATTCTCGCCCATGTGAATCCCGGCCCAGAGGACTCAAGACCACCCGGGCATGGAGAATATGATGCCCAGCCCGTTAATAGGGTGCAAATGGGTCTTAATGACTAATTTGCATCCTCCCATTGCTATGGGGCCCGAAACGTGATGCTGCCGCCAGTGGAAGACCAGAACATCGGAATGTGTGCTGATCCTGTTTTTTGCCCAACGTTGCATTCTCTGCCGCATTGGGAACTCCACTTCTGGCAGCAGAGAATCCAGCCCACTTTAGCAGAGGACTTGCTTCAGTGTAAAATGAACTAAACTAATTACTGTATTTTCTAACATAAAGCCAGGGTTCTCCATTAATGTGTAATGAACAGACTCGCTTATTAAGAAAATTTAATTCACAAGGCGGCACTAGAAATGAAGTATACACAATATACTTAATCACCAGAAATGAAACACACCAACTTAGAGCAGCCCTGTGCTGATTTAGCCTCTATGTAAATCAGCTAATTGATGACCCTGAGATTTGACGCCGGGCCTCCTGATCTGCTGCAATTTCGGTCCAAAATTGCTGGAATCCCCCAGAGAAACAGTGTTCAGTGTTACTCTGTCCGAGGATCTGCCAGTCGCCTGCTGAAGTCACAGCAGGAAGATTTTTCAGAACCAGATTACAGAAAGGGGAATTTTTAATTGCAACAAGAAATTGCAAATTATTTCTGACTATGCATCTTGTTTCTTTATCCAGTACTGGGTAGTTCACAACAAGATGTTATCCATCGAAGAGCACAGTGTTTATGAGCAAATGAGAGCTCTACCATTGAAACAGATGAGGATTTAAAAAGTGGAAGTGTTGATGGAGTACTGTACAGTAGTAACACAGCACCTAAATCCATTTCCGACAGCATTCCGGGGTCAGCATTCAATCTCACTCATATCTGTGCTGAAGAACTCGGAGGCTGCTGGATACAATTCAGGTGGCAGGGAGGGACGGCAGAACATATTTTGACACATTACAAGCATGTTTGTTTAAAATGGATTCAGCTGTGGATCCTCTTTAAATCTTAAATGTTTTAAATGGAGATTTTTCTAAGACCAGGCTTTGCAGGACACTGTTAGTTGCTTGAGGTGTGGTTGTATCAGGTCTGCTGGGCATGCTCAGACAGGGGGGTGCAGGGGACACGACTGGCACAGATGATTTAGGGGAAAAGATCATGAACCCAGACATGGGAACATCAGCGGCCGGGGAGGGCTGAGACTTTTGCTCCGTACCAACTCCTTGAATATCTCGGTGGGGCTTACCACTGAATATCTGATTTTCTTTATCGAGAGCTGTGTACTGGAAAAGAAAAAGAAAAGAGAGAATGAGCGAGCATACAAAATATAGAATGGCTTGATGCTCTGAGCATATGACTTATGGGATTAAGTTGGAACTGCAAAATAAGGAGAAAGAGCGCACTAAAGAAAAGTCTTTGTGAGCTTGTAAAGTTCTGAAACTCCAGATTATAGATGGTATGACTTATAAGGGGAACATGCTGAATTCAATGTAGCTTGACTTTGTTGCAAATTATGAAACCAGTTTCTTACAACTTAGATGATAGATAGGTGATACACTAATGAGCTATTTGATTAGTGAAATGGACTGAGAGGTGTACATCACTTTGACCATACGAAGACACCGGGGCAGTCTTACACTCAAGTGCTGCCACCATGGATATGTAAACATCTGACTCTGCATAACAACAGTGTAATACACACATTACTACATTTCCAGCTAGGGAAGGAAATAAAAGCAAAGAAGAAAAATGATTACTCACCAATCTGTACCAATCCCGAGAAGGCCATTAGTGACCGAAAAAGGGCAGCAATGGTGGAGTGAAGCACAATGAGAAGAATTGTGTGTTCAGGCAAGGACGTAAGCCTGGAAAAGACTGCAGGATTATGCTGGGATGATGTTATGGAATGATTTGATTGTGAGAATTGGAAGTTTACCTGCTCAGGCATGGGAAGAACCGGGTGATGGGAATGCAGAATTTTATACAGAAAAGAACATGGCTCAAGTCATTCTAAGGGAATTACAAGGTCTTGAGTAGACATGAAATGCTGAATAGGAAAGCTCGGCAGATCAAGCTTTCTTGTGATAGACATTGATTAAAATCTTGCTGCAGTGGAAGGGAGACAATAAATGGGTAACTATAGGTCAGTTAGCATTTGTCATTGGGAAAATGTTAGAGTTAAATGTTAGAGTTATATGTTAGGGCGTGGCAGGGTGGTTAGTACAGCTGCCTCACTGCACCAGGTTCGATTCCTGCCTTGGGTGATTGTTTATGGGGAGTTTGCACATTCTCCCCGTGTCTACATTGGTTTCCTCCAGTTGCTCCAGTTTCCTCCCACAGTCCAAAGATTTGCTGGTTAGGAGGATTAGCCATGATAAAATTTTCCGTAGTGTCACAAAGATGTGCGGGTTAATTGGGGTTACTGGGATAGGACAGGAATGTGGGCCTAGGTAGTGTTCTTTTGAAGGGTTGGTTCAAGCTCGATGGACTGAATGGCCCCCTTCTGCACTGTAGATATTCTATGCGTTATGCAGCATGTAACAGCAGAGCATTTAGAAATACAAGGCAGGATTCTCCGGCTGCGTCTGCCGGGTGACTGGAGAATATCGGTGGAGGTCAATAGGCTTTTCCATTGTCCGCGTCTCGCCCATGGCGTTCTTACGGCAGGCCGGGTGGAAGAATCCAGCCTACATAATATGATCAAGCAGAGACAGCATGGCTTCATGAAGGGGAAATCATGCCTGACAAACTTATTAGAATCTTTTCAAGTGGTAAAAAACAGGATAGATAATGGGGAACTAGTAAATGTAATATACTTGGATTTCCAAAAGGCAATGGATGAGGGAATGAACAAAAGGTTACTTATTAAGATAAGATAAGTGTTGGGGGTAATATGGTAGATGCTATAGAGGATTAGCTAACTAATATAACACTGGGAGTTGGGATAAGAGGGGCATTTTCAGGATGGAAATCTGTAAGTAGTGAAGTACCACAGGGATCAGTGCTGAGGCCACAATTAGTCACAATATAGATTAATAACTTGGACGTGGGAAGTGAATGTACTATTGCCAGATGACACAAAAATAGGTGGGAAGGCAAGAGGATGACACAAAAAGAGTCTTCAGAGGAATATAGACAGGTTAAGTGAGAGGGCAAAAAGCTTGGCAGATGGAATATAATATAGGATGATGTGAAGTTATGTACTTGGGTAGGAAGAATAAAGGAGCTGAATATTATCCAAATGGAGAAAGACTGTAGAAAACTGCAGCACAGAGGGATTTGGGAGTCCTTGTGCATAAATCACAAAAAGTTCAGCAGGGAAAGCAAATGGAACGTTGGCCTTTATTTCAAAGGGAATGGAGTATAAAAATAGGGAAATCTTGCTAAAACAATACAAGACACTAGTTCAACCACAGTGAATACTGTGAACAGTTTTGGTCCCCTTATCTAAGGAAAGATATACTGGTATTGGAGGCAGTCTAGAGAAGGTTCACAAGGTTGATCCTGGGTCGTGAGGGATTTTCTTCTGAGGAGAGGTCGAGTAGGTTGGGCCTGTATTCATTGGAGTTAAGAAGAATGCAAAGCCTATATTGAGACAAAAAGGTTTCTCAGGGGCTTGATAGGGTGGATGCTAAGAGGTTGTTTCCACTTGTGGGAGAGGCTAGGACCCCTCTAGAGGGCATAATCTCAAAGGGGTTGCCCATGTAAGACAGAGATGAGGATTTTTTTTCAGATGGTGGTGAATCTGTAGAATTCTTTACCGCAGAGAGCTGTTAAGGAGGGGGTCATTAAGTATGTTTATGGCTGAGATAGATAGATTTTCAATCAGTAAGAGAATTGAGGGTTATGGGGATAAGGAGGGAAAGTGGAGTTGAGGATTATCACATCAGATCAGTCATAATCTCATTGAATGGTGGAGTGGCCGAATGGCCGACTTCTGCTGCTATATTTTATGGTCTTAGGAGGGAGGCAGGGAATAAATTGAAGTTGTTGCATAAGTGGGATAAAATAGTTTTGATAATGAATGGATGTGAGGCAGATTTATATTTGCAATTATGTTCATATAAGAACTATTTACAAAAACGGGTAAAACACCAGGATTGCACATATTTACCTAGCTGCTTACCAGTCCACAAAAAGAAAGGAAAAATTGCACTTTTATTGTCCCTTTCGTGACCCTTCGTAACTAATGAAGTACTTTTGAAATGTAGTCTCTGAATTGTAAGCAAACATTGCAGCCAATAATTTGAGCACAACAATCGGGTCCCACAAACAGTAATGTGACAATGATCAGATCATTTCTGATACTTGGGTGAAGGATAAATATTGGTCATGAAGCAGAGAGAATTTCCCTACTCTTCTGCAAAGAGTGCCAACCATCCACCTGGGAGAGTAGATGTGCTCTTGGTTTAATATCTCATCGGAAAGACAAAGGTGAATACAAGCAAAATGTCCTTTATCCAAAACCTTTGGGGTCAATTGCATCTTGGATTTCAAATAAGTTTGGTCTTCACATATTACATACAAATTTATGTTACAATAGCCTAGGCTAGCTATTGTCTAAAATAAATAATGTGGCTGGCATAGTAAGATGTATCATTGAATAATAAATACAGAATACCTGTAATAAATTTCTCTTTGACATGTTCACCACAAATATCGCTAGGTAAACAGTGTCAAACAACGTTATAATGGGGAACTAGTAAATGTAATATACTTGGATTTCCAAAAGGCAATGGATGAGGGAATGAACAAAAGGCTACTTATTAAGATAAGAACCTATGGTGTTGGGGGTAATATGATAGATGCTATAGAGGATTAGCTAACTAATATAACACTGGGAGTTGGGATAAGAGGGGCATTTTCCCCCTCTAGACAAACAACGTGGCTTCCCGCGCTAAAGTGGAATGTTTGATTTTCAGATTTACAGATAGGGATATTCGACTTGTACTCATCTGTCTGGAGGGAAGGTAAGTGGGAGCTTTGATATATGGGGCAAAGATTCACTTGAAAATAGTGACTACATTTTTCATCCCTATCACCCCGCTTACCACTGATGGCCTTTACACCAGTGATAACTTAAAAATACAGGAGAACTTCTTTGAGACTTGAATTGAGTCTGAAATGACCCATGCTCTGCTGAGTACTTGCTAACAAGCTCAAGGTTGGATTGTCGTGGCAGGTCTACACCAGCACTTGAAGCAACTGCTTTGCAGAAATTACCCCATTAATTACCCAGAAAAATAATGGGGTCCATCACTAAATTGTACAATATTCATGGCAATCAATTGGATCAGGAACCATATGTAACGTCAAAGTTAAAATAATGCTGTTGCTATTGTTTGATCCTTGTTATTGTATTCAGGAAGCTCATTAAGGTTGAATATATGCAGGCAAGGTTTCGCGCCCTGGGTTCCATTGCATTGGTACCATTCATTCTTATGGCTCCAGATATGGTAAATATGCTCTCCATCATACCCAAGGATTTGTAGTATGTTTTACGATGTAATCGTTCTTCACTTTGAGCAAAGAGGGTATACTTCCTGAAAACCTCAGTGAAATGCCAGTGTTTCTCTATATTATAGCTGGTCAGGAGTCTACAGTCAGCAGTTTATATAGCTCTTAAGACCAGGTCCATGGAATGTGGAACAATCTGTCCAGCATATGGGAATCAAGACCAGTGCTGGGACACTTCAAACTAATGGTTATATTTGTTGTTATTACATATAACATGTTGGAGATTGTGGGAAGCCAGAAAGGACTTCTTCTGGAAAGGTACAGGGCAGCACGGTGGAACAGTGGTTAGCACTGCAGCCTCACAGCACCAGGCACCCAGGTTCAATTCCAACCATGGGTGGATGTCTGTGTGGAATTTGCATCCGTGTAGTTTCCTCCGGGTGCTCCAGTTTCCTCCCACAGTCCAAAGATGTGCAGGCTAGGTGGATTGGCCGTGCTAAATTTTCCCTTAGTATCCAAGGATCAAGGATGTGCAGGTTAGGTGGGGTTACGGGGATAGATTTGGGGAGTGGGCCTAGGTAGGGTGCTCTTTTGGAGGGCCGGTGCAGACTCAATGGGCCAAATGGCCTCCTTCTGCATTGTAGGGATTCTATGATCCAGTCTTAGGACCAAAGCCAACTTCTGCAATAGTAGTCAAACATATTTCAATTCACACAAAGACTAAAATGTCCATTCTTCTTCTTGCTTCAATTTGGCAAATGGTCCTCACTTTCTCTTATTCTGTGGGAAAACATATATATTCTATTCTTCTGAGATTGCGAAGAATCTTAATTCTTGGGCAATGAATATACTGAAATTCAAGGACCTAGCCATTATAGATAGGCTGTGCCAAGTAAAATGGATACAGGGTTTAACATTAAGGCCTGAACTTCTAACAGCAGAACCATGGAAAACCATCTGTCAATTTTCTTCTGCATGGCCCTGAAGACTCCTTTAACTGGTTACGGCAGCTCAACCATCTTCATTCTCAAGGAAGCTTATTGCATTTGAAGTCTGTTTTTCCAATTTCACCCTTGACTGAAAATATTGGCACAATGGTAGACTGGAAGGATTTTGCGTTCAAATATAGACTTAAACTGTGGTGTAAAGAAATTGTACAAAGCAAACCTTTTAAGCATTTCAGAAAGAGACAGAAATTGATTTGTTTGACTGACACATGGTTCTGTAACTGTTTGATCACAATAACTGCAGAAGGGGACACAAAACCTAACAATCACTTTGAACAATTCCACAAAGACTAACACCAGCTGACTCCATACAAAACTCTCTCCGAGGGAGTCATTTCTTCCTGGTTATCCACTGTTTGTGGCATGTGAGTGAGGGAAGGAGTAAGGGGAGTCATAGAGCTCTTTGAATTCTTCCTCAGGCCCGACAGTCCAAGCCACAATGCTAAGATACTTCAATACACAAAATAAAGTGATTATTTTTCACACAGCTTTCCATGGATCTTTGTATGTGGAATTATTATTGCTGCAGGTAACAATAAAATGAATTCCTAGTGCATGATCATACATTGGGAAAGTGCAGCTACAAATCATTCCACCTCATAACCTTACTATAAGAATCTAACATTCATTATAACTGTATGTTGGATTACAGTTTCTCATTTCATTTATATTAATGTTTTGCATGGTTGCCATAGGGGTACGGTTTCCGTGAAGAATATTCAACAATATTTGTTAATTTGCGGATTGCAACTTGTAGCACCGATGCGTCATTTTCACCACAATTACATCAAATGCAAATGATGCAATGATGCATTTTAATGGAACATGTCCTTGCTTTCTGTCTCTATAAATGAACCAAAACAGATTGTCAGATGTTTCTAGAATACGGGTGCCTCTGTAAAACCTTTGCGCCGTTATTTTTAGCATAAATCGAATAGACGTTCCATGTCATAGGGGCACTTATTAATATCTAAGAGCGAATGGATTAAAACAATACCAAAGAACATCTTAAATGATTGTCACACTGCTCTCGATTTCATGCTGTTCTGAATCTCGGGTTAGTTTGATTCCTAAATAATACAGACCTCCTTGCACAATGTTGTTCCATTACACATCTCCAAAGCCAAAAATAGAGAACAGGGTTCACTCACTTTGTCAAAAAACATTTGCAAATCAATGTTAAATAGGTTGAATGGGGAAGCATGCAGGGCAAATGAGAGTAATTCCAAACAAATTGTTTCTTCTTTTTCCCTACATTTGCAATTGTTTTTAAAAAGAAGCAGTGTTGCGTGCAGCAGAAACATGAGCAGTGCTGATGCAGTTAGTATTTGCCATTGGCTTGCATCAAAACAGAGAGAAGCAATGCAGATGTGGGCCAAAGGTGGATGGGAAGTGGCACAGGCACAGAGTGAGAGAGAGAGACTAGTCACATTTCAGACACATTTATATTTGAAGATCTTAAAGAAACACCACAAATGTGGCTGCAAATGGGTTTTCAAATCCGTTCATTGATTCCACTGTGAGGGCAGTTTTAGAAATATTACTGCCTGCCAATCATGGATTCTAATTCAGCCACTTCACTGAATACTTAACACAGTTCTACTACTGGTGGTGACACTGATGTGGGAGTTTGCCTAATTCCTGTCATCTGCTAATTTTTGTAATTACATCATGCCAATTACTTGCACAAATCTTTTTAGAAGGTCTGTTTTTGGAAACAGGCAGCAGCTTAAAATATTTAAAGTGATACGGCATGGAGTAGCCCTTCCCCAAATATCAGACTCTGCTGTATGGCTGTACTATAGGACAATTATTACAGCTTGTACCCTGCTGCAACATGCAAAATACTTGGCTCCCAAGAACTGTGCTTTAATAAGGGTGGAGTGGAATTGTTTTTGCTAGCTAACAGATAATCCTGTAATTAATAAAAAGAACACTTTGATCACATCATATCCTATAGAACCGACCATTCACATGAACATAATACATAATGCAAAAAACACTCTAACAATCCGGGCTAAATTAAACATTTAAGGAAAAAGGATCGTAGATTTAGTGGAGAGCAAAGAATGTTTAGCAAAGTTTTTGACAGAGCATCTGTTGCAATTCAGCTTTGCTAACACCAGATGGCACTCAAAGACCACTCTGCCCATTTGATATAATTTCAGGTTGTCTTCCTTTTTCGGAAGTTCTTGTCTTCTTCTATTATTTCTGAAGAATTTTAACACCGACGCTTATCTTAAAACCAATTCTTGTCCACATACAGTTATGAAGTATGATTTTGGCCTTTCAAATCAAGAGTTCACATAAGGTCTATTAAGCAGTAGATTTTTCTGAAGTTCCTGTCAAATAATCAGCAGTCCAGAAATGTTGGATTCTTGAGTGAGTCTGAGGTGAACTTAATCCAGTACAAGCAACAGAAAAGAAAGGTATGTGTTCTCCCATAAACAGCAGCATCAGCCTGAATCCACACCATGAAAAGTCCTGCCTTTGTGTGAGTTGGGAAAGCTTAGAAAAGAGCTGAGAGGCACAAGGCAACAGGCCATGCAAATTTGGACCGGCCGTGAGTTAGTGAAGGGTTCCCCTGTGAGGGCACTGTGTTCTACACCATTGGCTTGTTCCAGGTTTATCCAGTGTCTCAGTATGAGGATTGGAGCTCACCCTCTCCCTCTTATACTTCAAACTGTCAAAAAAAGTGAAACATACAAAAACAAAACAAACATCAAGGCCATTTTCAAAAGTAAATGCTGGTTAGCACGCAAATCAAATCCAGTCTGGGCAGCCTCCAATTGAAATGGAGTGTGTGCACATACTCTATCAATGTACAAAACTGCAAAGCATAGTAACATTCCATTAGTCTGTATAGTGCAGCTCTGTTTAGTACAAATTATTGACAAGGACAAGTGGCAAAAGCTCAAGAGTTTTGTATTACCCACCAGATGGTGGCAGTTCAAGAACCCATGGTTTTCCTCTGTCATAGTTGAGCTGTTTTGCCAGTGGCATATCTTACTTCCTCGGAGGAAAAAAAACAACACTATAATTCCTCAGCCTGTGTTGCGTGATCATAAAATGGTAGAGCAGATGGTGGTTTTGACTGTTAATGTTTCAAGCGAATGCGGGGCTGATTTGGGAGTTCCAGGAACCAAATGTTTAAACGTAAAATACTAAATCTGTTATTGCAGTTTCTCCTTTCCTGGTGCTAGTGGCTCGTGCAAGGATATTGGCAGCTCTCTGGCACCTCATCCTAGTGATACTGCTCTGTCTCTTCCCACTTAGAGATGTACTCAGGCAAATTTACCTGCCCTCTTCTCTGCCCAAACTGCACCCCTTTCCCCCCTGCAAGTATCCTTGCCCCTCCATTGTTACTATTTAGAATGAAGTCCAGAGTTCCTTGTCAAACTGAGGCTCCTGCAAGAGTTTGAATCAAGAAATTCTTGAAGTGCACTGACACTTTGGTGTACAGGACCACTGCCACTTTGGTGTACAGATACATCCCAGTGAGGAAGAAGGATTCTAGGAAGGGATAAATCAGCCATGGCTAACCAAGAAAGTTAATTATAGTATTGAACTGAAAGAAGAAGCATACAATGTGGCAAAGGTGAGTGGGAAGCCTGAGGATTGGGAAAGTTTTAAAAACCAACAAAAGATGAACAAAAAATAATAAAGATGGAGAAGATCAACTATGAGGGTAAACTAGCAAATAATAGAAAAACGACAGTGAGAGCTTCTTTCAGTATATAAAAAAGAGAAAGACCAAAGTGAACATAGGCCCCTTACAGAATGAGACTGGGGAAATAATAATGGGAATCAGGAAATTGCAGAGAAGTTAAACAAATACTTTGCGTTTGTAGAAGACAATGGGCAGAATTCTCCTGTCCCCAGCCGTGTGTTTCTTGGCCAGGCACCGTTTGCTGGTGACGGGATTCTATCTTCCCGTCACTTGTCAATGGGATTTCCCATTGTAACCACCTCATGCTGCCGGGAAACCCGCTTGTGGGGATGCACGCCCAGCAGGAAAAGTGAATTGTAATGATGGGAGAATTCCAGCCACTAATAGCGTTCCAAAAATACTAGATTAATCAAGAGGCAAAAGTATGGGGAGGAAATAAATACAATAACAATCACTCAAAAAAAAGTACCAGGGAAAGTAATGGGGTTAAAGGACCTGATGCGTTGCATCCCAGGATATTAAAGGAAGTAGCTACAGAGATATTGGGTGCACTGACGGTAATCTTCCAAGAACCCTTAAATTCTAGAAAAGCCCCAGCGGATTGGAAAACTGCCAATGTAACACATTTATTCAAAAAGGGAGAGAGACAAAAAAACTGGTTACTATAGGCTAGCTAGTCTAACATCTATCATTGGGAAAATGTTAAGAGTCCATCATAAAGGATGTAATAGCAGAGCATTTAGAAATGCATAATATAAGCAAGCAGAGTCAGCATGGCTTCATGAAAGGGAAATGATGCCTGATAAATATATTAGAATTGTTTGAGGTGGTAACAGCAGGAGAGATGAGGGGGAACCAGTAAATGTAATACACTTAGATTTCCAAAAAGCATTTGATAAGGTACCACACAAAAGACTCCTTAATAAGATAAGAGCCCATGGTGTTGGGAGTAGTATATAAGCATGGAAAGACTGACAGAAGGCTAACTGACAGAAGACAGAGAGCTTTGATAAGAGGGGAGTTTTCAGGATGGCAATCTGTAAATAGTGGAGTGCCAAACGGATCAGTGCTGGGGCCACAATTACTTACAATATATATATGAATGTATTGGACAAGGGAAGTGAATATACTATTGCTAAGTTTGCAGATGACACAAAAATAGGCGGGAAGGCAAGTGGTGAGGATGACACAGTCTACAGAGGAATATCTATGGAGAGGCAGTGGTATTGTCGCTGGACTAACAATCCAGAGACCCAGAGTCATGCTCTGTGGACCGGGGTTCGAAACCCCCCATGGCAGATGGTGAAATATGAATTCAATAAAAAAATCTGGAATTAAAAGTCTAACGATGACCATGAAATCATTGTCCATTGTCGTAAAAACCCATCTTGCTCATTAATGTCCTTTAGGGAAATCGGTTGTCCTTACCTGGTCTGGCCCACGTGTGACTTCAGACCCCGCAGCCATGTATATGCCCTCAGGGGTGGGCAATAACTGCTGGCCCAGCCAGAGACACCCACATCCCATGAGCAAATATTTAGTATCAGGTTTGAGCTTGAATGAGATGGTGGAGGAAAAACCAAGCCATGGAGTGAATAAGCTTCATCATATGGCAGCTGGAGGTGAACGCATGGTTATCCTGTTTTCAAATAAGCCGAGATCTGGCCGAATGGCCTCGTTCTGCACTGTAAATTCTATGATAATCTATGATATGTTGCGTTGCATTGATTAAATCAGAGGGTGAAAATCAGTTCATTAATGAGCTACACTGACTTCATCAGTGTGGGAATGTGGCCATCATCTTGTATAACATTCAGTAATTTCACCCACTGGAGATCAAGACTTTACTCTAGACAAACATTTAACCGCTCTGTACAGACCAGAACGATTCAGGCTTGATATCAAGTCTAGGTGAAGAAAGTTACCCTCAGACACTGCAGTAATAGACAAACTGGCTTTACTGCTGGGGAGTGGAAATTCATCCAGGGCTGTTGCTTCTGATCACTATCCAGTAGCACCTGCACCTGCTGGGCGTTCTTGTGTACGAGTGCTGACTGAGGGCACTGCAGTATTCGGTTTGGAGATGATGCCCGGTTTGAGTGAATAGCTCGGTTTGCATGTGAAGACTGTGGGGGCGATTTTCCCATCGTGTTGCGCCTGGCACTGATCACGTTGCACCAGGAGCAACGCAGGAGAGACCCAATGGGCTTGGTGTCAGGCGGCCGATCGCGAATCACCTGACACGCTACGCTGGCGCGATCTGGATCACACCCGAGCTGGACGTGATCCAGATAATCATACCTAAATGAGCTTTAGGTTCATTTAAATATGTGCAGCCAGTTTGAGGCCGCAGTCTCCCAGCTCCCAGGAGTCACTAGCCGCACCGGCGAGGCCTCACTCAGGCGACGATCAGTACTGGCCTCCACAAGCGGAATGGCCACTCCGGGGGTCTCGGACGCCATTGATGGCCCGCGGATGGTTGGGGACAGGGCTGTGCCCTGGCACTTGGGCAGTGCCAACCTGGATCCATAGCCGGGTGCCAGATTGGCAATTCCATGGTGCCAGGTTGATTGAGTCAAGTGCCAGGTTGGCAGTGCCAAGTGGCAGTGCCTGAAGGTGACCTGGAGGGGGGTATAAAGGGTGGTGTGGGGGGGGGGGTTGAAGTGGTGCCATGAAGGGGGTGAAGGGGGAGTCTGAAAGGATAGAGGGGGGGGGGGAAGAGCTAAAGGCAGGTGGCCCTCAGTGACCCCATAGCAGGGTATGCCCCGATGCCCACCGAGTTTGAAGTTCGCATCCCCTAGTCATTTTCTGGGTGAATTGCACCCTGAATGTTCGGATGAGGTACTGGAAGGATCAAAATAAATAAGTAGCATTATTCACTCATTTCTTGTATCCTCCTCCTATCACATGTCCTTTCTCCTTCACACGTCTACAGGTTACTAAACACAGGAGGGAAGCTGCATTGCTGGTGGGAAGGTGACTGAAACCAGGAAAGGTAGGGTGGGGCCTGGGGGGGGGGGGGGGGGGAGGAGAGACTAGGTGATATGGTGGGTCTTTGCACCTTACATTTCTGGCACCTGTGAACCAATTCAATTCAAACAGACGTGATTGGAAGTTGCCTCTCTGATGGGGGTTAAATGACACAGTGGTTATAATCTAAATGCTGTTACAAGCACCACATGTGATGTAGTAAAGAGAGCTTAGGCTGTCTCATCAACAGTTTCAAAATAAAATTCCAGGCAGCAGTGAATTTGTGCAAAGAACTGACCTGGATCCACTGTGTCTCCTTCTGCTCACTACAGTGGGGGGTATTTTAGAGTTGGAGAGGATGCACAATATAGACACCTTTAATTAAGCACCAGAGCTCTGCAGGAACTCTGCTCACTGGGGATGCTGCCACTGGGGTAAGGATGACTCAGAGGAGACCCCACTGAAGTGTGTAAAAAAAATCTAATGGGTCAAGTCAAAAGTCAATAATATTTTTGGCACAATCACAAACTACAACACAACAGCTGAAGTTCAGGTGGGCTAGATACAATTACTTGAACACAAAGCATGGTGAATATTTTGAACTGTCAGGAAACCAGTGGAAGCAGCCAGTGGAAACCAGAACTTAGAATCAGAGAATCCCGACATTGTAGAATGAGGCCATACGGCCCATCGAGTCTGCACCAACCCTCTGAAGGAGCACCCTTCCCAAGCCCACTACCCTGCTCTATCCCTGTAACCCCACCTAATCTTTGGACACAAGGGGCAATTCAGCATGGCCAATCCACCTAACCTGTGCAGCCTTGGACTGTGTGAGTAAACTGGACACCCTTAGGAAACCCATGCAGACATTGGGAGAAAGTGCAAACTCCACACAGTCACCCAGGGTCGGAATTGAACCGGGGCCCTGGCGCTGTGAGGCAACAGTGCTAACCATTGTGCCACCGTGCCTCCCTGATGGAAAAATAACTAAGGAATACAAGAGGTATGGTGACTTCAAGTATATTTTCTATTTAGAGTCCATTCAGATGAACCATGATTGGGTCTTCTGATCCTGTGCCTTGGTTCCTCAGTAAATAGAGAAGGCACTTCCATTCCTGACTTCAGTGTTTACCTATGACTCTCTGGGGAGAGATTTTGACAATAGCCAATCATGTCTCTCCAGGGTTTTGTCTTGCTGCCCAAGTTGCAGTGCACTAGTTCCATGCCTGAATGTGGAGCCACTTGGTTAGGATACCAAGCCCTATCATTGGAGCCGACAAGATCCGTGTGGCTGCTTTTTTCATGCTGGAATAAGGCCTAAAATGAATCAGTACGATGGTACAGCAGTGGATTTCAAAAAAGTTAATAAACAATATGTTTGTGCCATCATTTATCCACATCTTCAATCTCTTGATTCCCTGCTGATGCAGCACCTGATAGAAAAACATCATTACCCCTTCTAGTTCCATCAATTCCCAGATCAGACCTACCTCAAAATCTTCTACTGTCCATAAAGGATATTAATCATTGCACTGCACTTCTTGCAACATCTAGATAATCAAAAATAGGGCTGATGCCTGTCTTTTTAAAAACAGTGATGCATGGCACTCTTGCAAAACTATCAATCTCAAAAATACCATCGAAAATAAATGATGCCCCATTCTACCAGTTAATCAGTAGCACTGATTCTATCTCTCCCTCACTCAGCTGATGTAGGCACGCCCCCTCCCCACACACTAAGCAAATAGGCTGGTTTAGCACAGTGGGCTAAACAGCTGGCTTGTAATGCAGAACAAGAATAGCAGTGCGGGTTCAATTCCCATACCGGCCTCCCCGAACAGCACCGGAATGTGGCGGCTAGGGGCTTTTCACAGTAACTTCATTGAAGCCTACTTGTGACAATAAGTGATTATTATTACTCACCATCATTCCTAGATTCTATTGCCTGGAATTCCTGCAGCAACTTTCCTGACCTCCCTGTAACCCTCTCTGTAACTTTGGATGGCTGGTTGGATGAACAGTTGCTTCATGCTATTTAAGAAGGGCTCCTGATGATCTTGCACTAAAGTAATGAGGTAAGCGAGGCCGGGAGAAATCCTGTGGAAATTCTATCCCAACATGTTTGTCTACAGAACAAGATGCTCGATTTGTTAAATGATGTGGGGAAAATATGGAGGAAACACACTTTTCCCCCTCATTTATACTTTTTGTTGAGTCATTCAGATGAGAAATGAGGGCTGTGGGCTGGATGGCATGCAGCTGTCCTCTACTCCTCTGACACTGGGTTATTCCGTATTTTACAGCCTATACCTACCCATGGATTCTAGAACTCCCTTCCCAAATCCCACCACCTTTCGATTCCCTTCTCTGCGTGCAAATGCTACCAGAAACTCTTTTACAGCTCTGCTTTCGACTATCTCTGACTTTTCATCTGCCGGAGGCTGACTTGTAACCTTCTATTGTGTAACGCACTCTAAGATTCCTTTCTGTGCATGAGGAGAAACTACACAAACATAAGCTTTTGTTGAATGGAGCATGATCGTACTTTCAGCACCAAGGGCTGAATTTTCTCAGCCCCATGCTGATTGGCTTGGGCAGGGGGAGGGAAGAGAAGCTCCCAGATGCAGTCGCCCCGTCAAGGACTTACCCCAGCATGGTCTGGGAAATGGGGCGGATGCTCACTCCGCAGAAGTGGGCAGCCAATAACACTAGTTCAGGTGATTTCGCTGCCATGCCAACATTCTGTCACCATTGGAGCAACCAACCTGCTGAAAGTGGAGGTTTCCATCTCAGTGGAGGTGGCCTCCCTACAACAAGCTGAGGGATCATCAGAATCAGAGCCTCCATCCCCCAAGGAAGGGGCTGCAGATGTGAAAGGTTGCATGTGTGACCCGAACGATTCCTCTGGAGGGGTTTCTAACAGCTTTGGTGCTCACAACTTTGAAATTTCACAAACACCTCTGGGGGCAGCCATGTTGATGCACCCTCACAGTCCCCTGACTTGTGTCTGCCAGTGGGTCAACCAAGGCTCCAGAGCTGCCGGCTCTCTGATTGGACTGCCAGCATTTCGAGCCCGCCTCCTGGCTTGTGCAGGTGGCCATTTTGGAGGCTTCCTCCGGGAAGATTGAGCAGGATTATTTGCTGGCTAGTGTGGGCTGGGGCAGGGGGGGGGGGTCTCCAAGAAGGTCCAGCCCCCAAGCTCTCAGTGTCGGGTGAGGAGTGAAGTGAGAAGAAAAGCTTCCCCTGCCCTGGGTCAACTGATTGGCCACAAATCCAACCTCCAAAAAGAATCAGTCACTGCAACACTGTACTATCAGACTCTAATTTTCAATCATCAGCCTGTCTTAGTGAATAACAATTGCATAAGAGTTTGCGATTATGGACCCATATTTACTTGTTACCGGGCTGTTAAAACTCACTTTAAAGGAAAGATAAATTTTGACAAATGTGATATAAAATAGTTACTTTAGAGACACTAGTTAATGTAATGTAGAAATAAGCCACTTTGATTCTGGCAGATAGAGACAAAGGGATTGAGACCGCATGGAAAAAGCAGGAAGAGGTGTGTCTATGAGAGTGATGCTGCATTGATAGGGGCCAGAGAAAGGCATTGGAAGTGAGCCAATCAGAATAGATCAAACAGGTCAGGAGGGATATAGGCTGACCTATGGGCGTCGAGTATGTGAAACTTGATACCATTTGAATTGATTTGCAGAGATCCCTTTGTCTTTTTGTTCATTCGCTTTCTGGAGTGTAGGAGACTGGATGTCTCTTATGTTTCTGTAAGATGAATCAAGCTTGCAAGCTAAATAAATAACTTCTTTTTACGTGCAAATCCATCTCAACTTTTATTGAGGCCAGACTGACGGAGAAAGAAATTTGGGAATCAACAATTTTACTATGTTGAGATGTGAATTGTCAAAAGTGGTCTGAAAGAGCTACTTAATTGAGCCTCCTCCAGTGAGTTGTTTAATTGTTCACCACCATTCAGGAGCTGGATGTGGCAGGACTGCAGAGCTTAGATCTGATGCATTAATTGTGGAATTGCTTCGCTCTGTCTATTACTTGTTGCTTATGCTGTTTGCCACACAAGTAGTCCTGTGTGTAGCTTCACCAGGTTGACACCACATTTTTAGGTATGCCTGTTGCTGCTCCTGGCATGACAGACGACCTGCGCTCTTCATTGAACCAGGGTTGATCACCTGGCTTGGTGATAATGGCAGAGTGGGGGATATTTGGCCATGAGGTTGCAGATTGTGATTGAGTACAATTCTGCAGCTGCTCATGGCCCACAGCGCTTCATGGATACCCAATCCTGGGTTGCTAGATCTGTTTGAAGTCAATCCCATTTAGCACGGTGGTAGTGCCACACAACACAATGGAGGGTATCCTCAATGTGAAGATGGGACTTTGTTTCCACAAGGACTGTGTGGTGGTCACTTCTACCAATACTGTCATGGACAGATGCATCTGCAGCAGGCATGTTGGTGAGGTTGAGGCCAAGTATGTTTATCCCTCTTGTTGGTTCCCTTACCATCTGTGCAGTCCCAGTCTAGCAGCTATGTCCTTTAGGACTCAGCCAGCTCGGTCTGTAGTGGTACCACCGAGCCACTCTTGGTGTTGGACATTGAAGTCCCCAACCCAGAGCGTAATCTGCACCCTTGCCACCCTCAGTGCTTCCTCCAATTGGTGTTCAATATGGAGGAGTACTGATTCATCAGCTGATGGTGGACAGTGGGTAGTAATCAGCAAGAGCTTTCCTTGCCCATGTTTAACCCAAAGCCATGAGACTTCATCGGGTCCAGAATCCTTAATATAGTGAGGCTGAGCCCAGAATTAAACAAATAAATCTAAAATTTAGTTGTTTCATATACTGCCAGCAATACACAGAAAGTGTGCATGGACAGTCTTGTTTTAACTCCAGTGGAATACACTAAGCTATTTGTATTTGGAATATGATCTACCGCCATGTGTAGCCTACATCCCACTCACCTGTGGCTGTTGCAGCTCCATACATTTCCCTGTCTTTGTTCCGGAAATCTTGAGGAAGTAATTTTAACTTAAACGCCGGGCAGAAAGCTGGCAAGATTAGATTGTCATGGTTTTTAAACCTCGCCCAACTTTACAATCCACTCCCTTCAAGGGAGGAAGCAGGAGAGGGGAGAAAGGAGGACAGAGAGAGGGAGAAGATGATGCGGGGGGGGGGGGGGGGGGGGGGGGGGCAGTGGGGAGAGATGAAGAATGATGATGATGAGGAGGGGGGAAATTATAGAGCAAAGTGAATTACAGAGGATGTACAATGCAGGAACAGACCATTCGGCCCAATTGTTCTGTACTGGTGTTTATGATCCACACAAGCTTCCTCCCACCTTATTTCACCTAACCCCATCTAGAAGTCCCTTGAAATGAGCAGCGGGGATAACTGAACATGTAGAAAGAGGAAGTGAGAGAGGGGAAGAGGAAGATGAAGTAGAGCCAGAGAGGGAAAGGAAATGGTGAGGCCGAAATAGAAAAAGCTATTGGGAAAGGGAAGTAAGGGCACAAAAAAAAAGAGAAAAGGACAGAATTTTCATTCCCCAAAAAAGTGTAATTTACTTTTCACTTCTTCCTCCAGCTGGACATTTTCTCCTTCTAAGAATGTTTTTTAAGTGTTGATCCAGTGGCAGGCACACTCTAGAAGCAGTGACTGCATTAGGATCGCATAATTAGTCCCCCAGTGGACTGAAGTGTGGGAAATCACAGGCATCGCCTTGCAACTCAACAGAGGTGCAGCATGATGGAGCATCCTTTGATCAAGGTTTCGGAGGGTCACAGAGAAAAGGTTAGTCAGGAAACTGTTGAAACACATTAAAATTTTGGTTGGTGTGTTCTTGATTGAGATAAGATTTATTTTTGTTCAATCGACTCACCATTATAACACTGACGCCCGCAGTACTATTGCTCTGCTTTGCTACTGGATTAAAGTGCTTTCTCAATTTGCCAGTTACCGCTACTTGCATGTCTCGTTCTTGTGCCATATCACCCTGCAGGAAGGAAACAGTAAACAGATCAAATCTCCCAGGAGCTTCCGCTGATATGACTGACACTGGATAAATACGACAGTTTTGTGTATCTAGAATAGGAAGCAGCATGTTTGAGTAAACATTACTCTCAATATGCTACCACTAAACAACAGCATTATCATGGCCAGTGAAGCCAATACTTTCTATTGGCATGCCAAACAAAAAACACTCTATGATTCAAATATCTTTCTTTCCCATAGAAGGGAATTACTGTACATATAAACCCACTATATTATAATAAGCATGGGGAAGTGATCATAATGAAAACAAAGATGCTAATTTTGACTTTGTACAATGTATTTGCAGTGTAACTATGTGAGTTTTGTGTATCGCAGTCTGCATACCCACTCTCCCCAAACAATGGCACATCTCTTCTGACCAGTACTTGTTTCCGACCCTTCAACTAGTTTATTATCCATTCTCGTGGTTTACCCTGAATCAACACCGCTTTGAAATTTCATAGCGAACTTTACCAAAAGACTTTGGGAAGTCAAGGTGCACCAACCACAACCATAGGTAAGTTGTGGGGAGGCAGTGGAGTACTTGTATTGTCACTGGACTAGTAATCCAGAAACCCAGGGTAATGCTCTAGGGACATGGGTTCGAATCCCACCAGGGCAGATGGTGGAATTTGAATTCAATTTAAAAAACAGGAATTAAAAGTCTAATGATGACCATGAGGCCATTGTTGATTGTTGTAAGAACCCATCTGGTTCACTAATGCCCTTTAAGGAAGGAAATCTGCCATCCTTACCTGGTCTGGCCTCCATGTGACTCCAGACCCACAGCAATGTGGTTGACTTTTAACTGCCCCCTCAAGGGCAATTAGGGATGGGCAATAAATGCTGACATGCCCACGTCCCATAAATGAATAAAAAAAAAAATTAATGACCCAGCCTCCACTGCTGTCTGGGGAAACAAATTCCGCAGATTAAAGACCGTCTGAGTGAAACAATTTCTCCTCATCTCCTTTTAAATTCCCCTGGTCCTAGACTCTCCATAAAGGGAAACATCCTCTGAGCATCTACCCTGTCAATCTATTGTCATCGTTGGGGGTCTTAGGTGAAGTTGTCCTTGTCTGGACCTTTCATATGTTCAAAGCAGTATGGTAAGGGTAAGACTTTCTCCCTAGCTTTTCATCTAGCCTTTCCCCCAGTCCTGTTGGCGTTTGTTCCCTTGTTGTCCTTTCCTAACAATCATTTTGCTTGTTGTTTTTTCCAGTCGCTGAGCCTAATCAGCATATTTTCTGTTGTTTTTACAAAAGAATTCCAATTAAGGGGCAAATTAGCATGGCCAATCCACTTACTCTGCACATCTTTGGGTTGTGGGGGTGAGATCCACGGGGAGAATGTGCAAACTCCACACAGACAGTGACCCAGAGCCAGGATCGAACCGGGGTCCTCGCGCTGTAAAGCCATTCCCCCTGGGTAACTCATACACTTCGTCCAGGTCCTCCAGCCCCGCAGATTTGCCCCCTGTAAACAAGTCCCCAAAGTGTTCAATCCCCGCCTGCCACCACCCCCTAAACCTCACACCCAGCCCCGTCAGCGTAAACCTATGGTCATTGCAGATCGGTGCCCACACCGAGGCACTTCCCAGCCCTAAATGCTGCCTCCACTGCCCCCACACTCTTACAGCCCAGACCACCACTGGGCTCGCCGAGCACTTGGCTGGCGGGAATGGTAAAGGCGTCAACAACAAAGCCCTCAAACTTCCCCTACACGACGCCGCCTCCATCCGGCCCCACACTGACCGTTCTCTCATGGCCTGTTTCCTCACCATTGCAATGTTTGCTGCCCAGTAATAACTTATCACATTCAGCAACGTCAACGTCAGCACCCCCCCCCCCCCCCCCTGCCCCACCCCACCATCCAAAAAAGCCCGCCGCACCCACGGTCAGCCCATTGACATTCCTAAAGAACGACTTGGGGACAAATATAAGGAGGTTCTGAAACACAACAGAAACCCAAGCAGCACCGTCATTTTCATTGTCTGCACTCTCCCTACTAGCGATAGCAGGAGCACATCCTACCTCTTAAATTTTGCCTTGATCTGCTCCACCAGTCGAGCCAAGGTCAGTTTATGCAACTGCGACCAGCCCCCGACACCTGGATACCCAAATAACTGAAACTCGCCCCATCGCCCTCAACGGAAACTCCCCAATCTCCTTTCCTGCCCTCTGGCATTAATCAGGAACACCTCACTCTCTCACATGTTCAATTTATATCCCGAAAAGTGGCCGAATTCCCCAAAATTCTCCATAAGACCTCCAATGCTGCCCACAGGCCCGAGATATATAACAGGTCGTCCGCGTACAACGAGACCGTGTGTTCGGCACTCCCCGCTCAATCAGTCTCCAATCCCTCAACGCCCAAAGCTCCATTGCCAACGGCTCTATCGTCAAGGCGAAAAGCAATGGGGAGAGTGGGCAAAGTACCCCGAGCTCATTCGGTTTGTCCACACGCTTGCAACAGGCGCCTTATAAGCAACCAGACCCTATCCACAAACACAATTGCCCCAACACCTCCAACAAATACGCCCTCTCCACCCAATCAAAAGCCTTCTCCACGTCCATCGCCACCATTACCTCCACCTCCTGACCCTCCGAAAGCATCACAATTACATTGAGTAGACTCCACACTTCGTCGACAACTGCCTTCTCTTCACAAAACCTATCTGATTCTTGCCTATCACTCCCGGCACAGAGCTCAATCTGCGATGCCAGCACCTTCGCCAATAACTCCTCCTGACAAACCCCCACTTCACGCCCGCCTAGCTAGCATGGTGACCCCTGCCCAAGGCCTCCAACTTCTCCTCTTCCCTCCAGTTCTCTGCCCCCCCCTCCAATCAGCCCAACCGTCAACCCCCAAAGAGTAACAAAAGGCACACTCACCGTCAATGCTCCCCCGTCAAGAACTGCCCCAGAATACTCCTCCCCCCCCCCCCCCCCCCCACAGACACATTAAAAAGCACACAAAAATCCTCCAAAGTTCAATGTTCTCACACTTCTCCAAGTCCATTGTCCCTCAACGTTTGTCGTCTCCACTGGCGTGTCAAAATTAAATTCCTGTTTCTGGAAAGTCACCCACAGGTGGGCGGTTACAGTACTCCAAACTTCACCTCCTTCTCAAAGAGGTATTATGGGCCAGGGTTTAGAGAACCCCAAAGTGTATCATGGAGTTTACTTGACCCACAACTTTTAATAGATTTTGGTTATGGGGAGCACAGGTGTGATGCAACAGAGAACTAAAGTATTTTAAAAACAAAACAATGTTTATTATATGAATTCAGTTAACATTTTATAAACACACAGTAAACATCTTAGCAACTATCAACTCAAATACTTCCCCCAAATAATACAGTACTCTATAAGTAACCCTTAATCTTGCCTAGCAACATCCACAAGACACATACACTCTTTAACAAAGACAGCAGGTTTAAATTCTCTACTGAGAGTAGTTATCACTTTTAAATTAGCAAGTGATCTTTCATGCAGAGAGAGATCAAAATTACACTTTGTTTGGCTGGATGCAGCTCGAACTCTGAAAACAAAACTAAACACACACTGTAGCTGCCAGCTCAAAAACGAAAGTAAAAGCAGACAGACAGCCCAGCTCCACCCACACTCTGACATCACTGCAGCTATTTGACAAACACCCATTTCTTAAAGGTACATCCACTACAGCTACTTGATGAACACCCATTTATTCAAGGTACTCTCACATGACAGAGGGCAGCTTTAAACCGGTTGAACCCAGCCCTCCTCTTCACCAACTCCGTCTTGGTAGGCCCGCAGCTCACTCACTTCTTGATTTGCCTCGCCCATGTAGGATCTTTTTCGTATCCATTACCAAAAAGCAATGCAGCCGCACCGCCATCGCCTTGGCAGCTACGCCACCTGCAGCTTCCTCCTCAGCGCCCTGTGCGCTCGGTCCACCTCGAGAGGTCGATCAAAGGCCCCCTCCCCCATCAACCTCTCCAGCATACTCGCCACATACACAGTGGTCTCCGCATCTTTGATGCCTTCAGGCATCCAGACAATCCTCACATTTTGTTGCTGGAGCAGTTCCCCAGATCCTCCAGCTTCTCCCTCAGGCTCTTCTGGCTTTCCCGCATCACTCCCAACACTGCCACCAACAAAGCCACCTGCTCCCCATGCTCCCCCACCGCCTCCTCCACTTTCTGGATCGCCTGGCTCTGGGACTCCAGCCCCTGCTCAACTCGCTCAATCCCAGATATCAGCGGCTCCACCACCTTGGCCAAGTCTTCCAGGGCCTCTTTCCTCTGCTGCTCGAACTTGTTATTCAAGAACTCTACCAGTGGCTCCATCGACCACTGGGTGGGCAGAGTGCCCCCTTTGCCCTCTGCACCACAGAAACTCTCTTGCTCTAACTGCTCACCCGCTGAGCCATGCACCAGCCACACCAGAAGAGAATTACCTGGTGACCCTTAGATCGAACACCGGTACCCTCGAGTCAAGCCTGGTGAACCATCGTCAACAGCCAGTAACCTTCTCTCCCCTGAATATGAGGTGCTAATTAAGTGTAAGGCAAATGGAGAGTATTCCATCCACTTGTGCCTATATGGTGGACAGGCTTTGGGGAGTCACATTATAATTCCAAGTCTCTGAATGATCTTAGAGCCACAGTATTCATATGGCTGATCTAGTTCAGTTTCTGGTCAATGGCAATTCCCAGGGTGTTGGTCGTGGGGGGGGGCGGCGGCTGGGGCATTACCTGGAATTTTCCCATCCCTCCTGCCGGCGGGATCTTCCGGTCCCGATGAAGACTTTTGGCTGGTTTGTCGCATCCGCTGGAGGGGATCCCGCTGGGGGATCCTACTTTGGGATCCCGCTGGGGCAGGACCAGAAACCCCAGCCATTGTCTGAAAGGTATGATTCTGTGAGTATGGCTATGTCAGACTGTTGCTTGGCTAGTGGGCGAGACAGATCCCCCAATTGTGGCACAAGCCCCCAAATGTTAGTGAGGACTTTGCAAGGTGGACAAGGGTGTTTGTGTCATAGATGTTTCCATTGTCAAGTCAATGCCTGGTGGTTCATCTAAGTTTATTCCTCTTTGACTTTTCTGTAGCAGTTTGATAAAACTGGAGTTCCTTGCTAAATAATTTCAAAGGTCAACCAAATTACTGCAGGTCTGGGGTCACATGTAGGTCAGACCAGCTAAGAATGGGAGATTTCCTTCCTTAAAGGACATTAGTGAACCAGATGGGTTTTTACAACAATCAATGGTAGATTCATGATCACCATTACTAAGACTAGCTTTCAATTCCAGATTTTTATTAATTAATGGAGCTTAAATTCAACCAGCTGGCATGGTAGGATTTGAACGATATCCCACATGCAATAGCCAGGGGCTTTGGGTTACTAGTCCAGTGACATTGGACTGTACTCTCCGGTTCCCCAGCTGCGTGTTTCTCAGTGGTGTACTGTTCGCTGGCGGCGGAGTTCTATACTCCCGCTGCTTGTTAATGGGACTTCCCACTGAAAACACTCCAAGACTCCGGGTAACCTGGGGAGAGTGTGCGTTGCCGGCAGGAAGGATGAATCACAACGGCCGGAGAATTCCGGCCATTATCACGACTACGAGGGCAGATGATCAAAAGTTGATCAAAAAGATAGGTTTTATGGATACCTTAAAGGAGTAAAGAGAGATGAAGAAGCAGAATGGTTAAGAATTCCTCAGCTTAGAGCCCAGGCAGCTGAAGGCACGGATGGTTATGGTGTGGGAATTAAAATCAGGAAAGTGCAAGATTCCAGAATTAGAGGCACACAGCACTCTCGCAGGGTTGCAGGGCCAGAGGATGTTACAGTGGTAGGGAGTTTAATGCCATAGAAGGATTTAAAGAGAATTACAAGAATTTTAAAGTTGGCATTTTTCTGCACCGGGCGATCCAGAAAGTGGAGGAGGTGGTGGGGGAGCACGAGGATGAGAAGCTGTTGGCCTTGTTGGTGGCTGAGGTGGGGGTGATGCAGGAGACCCAAAAGGGGGTGAAGAAGAAGGTGGAGGTTCGCTCCAGAAGACAAAACCTTAGGATCGTGGGGATGCCCAAAGGCATTGAAGGTGTGGAGCCCGGCGTGTACGTGGCTAAGATGCTGTAGAAGTTGATGGGGGAGGGGGCCTTTGACCAGCCCCTGGAGGTAGACTGAGCGCACAGGCTGCTGATGAGGGGGCCGCAGCCGGGGATGATGGTGGTGCGGACAAGGAGAAGATTCTCCGAAGGCGAGGTAGACCAAGAAATGTACCTGGGAAGCGAATGAGCTGTGGGTGTACCAAGGTCTGGGAGCAGAATTGGCGAAGAGGAGGGCTGGGTTCTACAGGGTCAAGGCCACCCTCTTTAAAAAGGGGGGTGAAGTTCGGATATTGTACCCGGCCTGCCTATGGGTTACTTTCCAGAAGCGAGAGTACTTGGAGTCTGCACGTCCTCCCCGTGTCTGTGTGAGTTTCCTCCGGGTGCTCCGGTTTCCTCCCACAAGTCCTGAAAGACGTGCTTGTTAGGTAATTTGGACATTCTGAATTCTCCCTCTGTGTACCCAAACAGGCGCTGGAATGTGGCGACTAGGAGCTTTTCACAGTAACTTCATTGCAGTGTTAATGTAAGTCTACTTGTGACAATAAAGATTATTTTTAAAAATATATATCGGCATGCCAGAGGAGGTGAAGGAGTTTATGAGGGGCAATGCACTAGGAGGAGAATGAAGACATAGAACTTTGGAGGAGTTTGTGTTTTTTTAAAGTTTCTTTGGTGGTTTTTTTTTGGAGGGCAGGTTTTTGCATGGTGGAACATCGAGGGTGGGTGCACCTTTTGTTACTCGTCAGGGGTGCATGGTTGGAGAGGGAGTGGAGCTGGGGGAGGTAGAGAGGTTGGAAACCTTGGGTGGGGGCCACCATGCTAGCTGGGTGAGCTAGTTAGCGGGAGTGAAGTGGGGGGTTGTCAGGAGGCAGGCATGGGGGGGGGTGGTGGAAGGGGTTGGTGTTTTGTTCGAGAGTGGGGGGGAAGGGGGAGGGTTTCTGACAAGGGTGTGGTTGGTGTGATGCAATGGGAAAAGGATGTATGAAGGTGGACATCGGAGGGTGGGGCGTAGGGCCGCGTGACACGTGCCGGGAGCTGGACCAAGAAAGAAAATGGCAGGGGAGGGGGGGGCAGAGAGCACCCCTGAACACCCTTCCTAACATCACTCAGGGTATACCTACACTGCATGGACTGCAGCGATTCAAAGAAGTCAGCTCACCACCAGCTTCTCAAGGGCAATTAGGGTTGGGCAATAAATGCTGGCCGAGCCAGTGACCCCCGCACTCGTGAACAAATATAAAAATGACATTGATTAAAAAAGATAATTTATTTAATTCAGTTACTCCCACATCTCATCAAATTTAACCCTTTTAAAATCAGCAACTGGCATCTGTAATTCCGAGATCTTTTAAACATAATCATTGTGTGGTTACTGTTTATCAGTGTTGAGAAATTGCTTTAACAATCTTACAACATTTGAAGAAATGTATTTAATATTTTAGAACTCTTATGAAGAAAACTTCCACAACATTTCTCTGCTAAGGGAATGTCTCTCCAGCATAGACACTCCTGATAAGACTGGATCGGAGTAAAAGGTGGTTCTCTAAAGAACAAAATATCACTTCAGGCAGGAAAGAGTTTTTCAAAGTGACCTATGCTGGCTGGAATCCTCATTGGCACAAGCAGCATGCAACTAACTTCCTAGCTACCCCTGCACGCCAACATCCACCCTGGTCAGCTCAAAAGAGAAGGCAGCGAACAGAACAGACAAGAGACTGCCACCAAAACCACTCTCACCTGTCATGGGTCATATGTTTCTCTGTCTATATAGCTTATCATCATACTGTTTCTTCTTAATTATCTACTGGATAGACAATTACTTATTAGCTCGACCTCCCTTTTTTTGGATTATCTGGGACTCCCAAATCTTAAAATTTGCACGAGGTATTTACAACTCCTACTTTCTTTACATATTGCCTCATTCATTGCCTCCCATCCATTGACTCTATCTACACCTCCATCTGCCTTGGGAAAGCGGGCAGCATAATCAAAGACCCCTTCCATTGGGCAGAAGATACAAAAGTCTGAGAACACGCACCAATAGATTCAAAAACAGTTTCTTCCCCGCTGTTACCAGACTCCTGATTGACCCTCTTATGGACTGAACTGATCTCTCTATGCATCTTCTCTACTATTGCAGCACTATGCTCCATATGCTTCACCTGATGCCTATGTATTTATTGAGTATTTATCGTATGCTTTTTTCATGTCTGGAACAATCTGCCTGGATTATTAGCAGAACAATACTTTTCACTATACCTCGGTAAAGGTGACAATAAATCTAAACCTAAAATCTAATGTATTCTGTAACATTTATAAACGTTGGGTCAAGATCAGCGTTGCCTCTGGTGATTCAAGAAGCAATCATGTATCACATCTATCGGGTCTGACTCTGTACCACTTGTACTTTCCCAGTTTATCTGAAGTTAACTTGCTTTTCTGTCCTCACGTACCTTCCCTACCATTTCACGGAGAAAATTATCCTCCTCGTTTTGCTAATTCGATGGTTACGTGGGAGAACCCCCCAGTGTCAGCTTGGATATTTTAATATGAGAAACTTCTGACAGCTTCAATTGCTTTACTATTCGGATGTTCCTACTACTGAGACAAAGCTCACCAATGCCAGCAAGGAGTTTCCAGTGTGTTGCAGCGGGCTTCTGCTATCTACCACCTCATTGTCTGAAAAACTGACTTTTCAAACCCTGGTATACGCCGAATGTTGTAGCAATTTCCATTCCCTTGATCAAGCCATGTTTCTGATATTTCCTGCTGCCACAACAGTTGTCAGTCTCCACATCTTATTTAAAATAGACCGGCTTAACGAAATCGCAATTCGAATTTTGAACACAACCATTCAATGGTGCACTTGCAGTCACAGTGCACATGGCACATATTTCTCACGGTGCATTTGGTGCAGCCTATTCATATGTTTATATTTCTCACAGTATTATCCCGATACTCACAGCCACCCAGGGATGAGTCAGAACTTTCTCTGCGGTGTACCGTGCCTCAACGTTCACCTGCAACATTCGCCGAATCAATTCCTGCAACAAAATGACATCACTGAAGCCAGAGATGAGAAAAAAAACGGATTCGAACCATATCCAAATAACCATTTGGAGCTTCTAAATTATGTTAATGGTAAATGTTGCTTTACAGAAACAGCATCATATGTTACAATGTACAACATGGAAACAAACTATTCGGCCTAACACGTTTGCTCCATTTGAGCCTCCAGCCACCTTTCCTCATCTTTTAAATTTAGAGTACCCAATTCTTTTTTTTTTTCAATTAAGGGGCAATTTAGCGTGGCCAATTCACCTTCCAGACACATCTATTTGTATTGTGGGGTGAAACCCACGCAGACACTGGGAGAATGTGCAAACTTCACACGGGCAGTGACCCAGGGCCAGGATCGAACCCGGGTCCTCGGCGTAGTGAAGCAGCAGTGCTAACCACTGTGCCACAGTGTCACCCTCTTTCCTCATCCAACTCTATCAGCCTAACCCTTCTCCCACAATGCTTATCTAGTTTCTGTTTAAATATACAATATATTTTCTATACTCTTAGTCTCAACTACCTCCTGTGGTAAGGGAGTTTTCTCTGGGTAAAGAATTATCTGCAGAATTTTTCATTTGGTGACTACCTTATATTAATGGCCACTATTTCACTCTTAAACACAAGTTTAAGTATTCGCTTCTTGTCTACTTTACCAACACCTTAAAGGACTTTATTTGGTCACCCTGCAGCTTTCTCTTTTCCTGATGGGTAAACCTCGCATTTCTGGTATTAGCCTTAAAGATCTTTTCTGCACCCTTTTTAGTGCCTCCATGGATTTTTTATAACATGGCAATCAGGACTGCATGCAGCACTCCAAGTGTGTGTGTATATCTGTATCAATCGGCCGCTGAATTCAGAAATCAGCAACACTCATAGCAGATGAGACTGAATGATGGTGCATTGTGCAAGAAAATGACTTTCCTGCTCTCTAAATTGTAAACAGAAAAATTTAAGACCTTCAGCACCGGAGGTAACAGTCCTACTATTGGGAACTGGCCTTATCATTTGGCTTTAGCGGATGAGGGAATAAGTTCAATCCAACAGCAGCTAGACTGCTCCAGTAAAAGATACAGCGATGAGGACGAGTAGGAGAAAGATGTCACTAGAGGAATTGCCAACAGCAGTGTTTTTTGAAATAACCTCCCTGCACCTCTGCCTCTGCTCATCTTGCCTTTGTTACCTTTAGACTTGACTATTTCAGTGCTGTCCTGACAAGCCTCCTATCTTGCACTCTCCTCGAGATCAGCCAAACTCTGCTGCCCATATCCTCACACAACATGTCCCATCCATCCGTAGGGCATAATCTTACCATATTTTTCAAAGGGTCAGGCTCAGACTGAAAACCAGCATATAGCTCTCCAAATGCACAGACCAGTTTTCTCTCCAGATATTGAGCCTCTTTAAGAAAAGGGAAGAGTGGGTGTGATTTACGCCATCACTCTGGCTGGTCAGGGATCAGTACCCGGTCGCACAGAGGTTGGAGTGCTATCTTTAAAGGGCGTCCAATCAGAATTGAAGTGGAACTCCCATCATCACCACAATTGAGGTATTGGGGGCTTCCCCCTCAGTTAATCATTGGGGGCTCTTCCCCCAGCCAACAATCATGTGGGCACCCCCACCGCGGATATATCGTCGCCGTTCCTCCCCTTCTCCTGTGCCTGCAAGTTCTTCCCTTACTGCCTGCTCCCTACCCCCAATCCCCACCCACACCCATCACACATAACTGGAAACACCCCCCCTCACCCACCCACCAAGGGGCTCACACGAGGGGCCACCCCGGTACTGGCACTGCCCCTTGGTGACAGTGCCAAACTGTGCCAAGGCGAACTGCCTATGTCCCATTGTCAAAGGGAAAATAATTATCTTTGACCCCCCCCGACTAAATCTCTTTTTAAATCTCGCCGTTGGGATGTCACCACGTGACGTCCTATTCAGTGAAGGGGGACCATGTGGCCGGGGGCGCTGGGTAATCATAATAAAATATATTAAAGGCGTGAACCTCATGACATCCCCGGCGAAGGGCGGGAGAAATTGGGAAACGCAATTTCGACAGAGATAATTGTGTTTCCCGATTTTCTGCTCGCGTTGGCGTTCTCTATGACATCGAACACAGGCTGAAAATCACCCCCATAATCTGTGAGCTGACTCATCCTCTACTGATTCCTGGGATGGCAACTCATCAATTTTAAAATTCTCATTCTTGCTTTAAATCCCCTCCATGGGATCTTCCTATCTCTGTAACTAGCTCTGTATTTAGCCCTGTAATTAGCCAACCACCCCTGTGGTCGCTGCCCTCTTCCAATTCTGGCCTATTGTGCATTTCTTATTTTCATCACTCCACCAATGACTGTCAGACCTTTTTACTGGTTAGGTCCTCAGCTCTGTGATTCCCTGCCTAATCATCTCCACCTGTGCCTGTTTCTCCTCCTTTGTGTAACTTCCTAATGCATTACATCACTGACCAATCTGTTCTGTCCTGATCTCTCTTTTTGAGACCCAGTATCAAAATACTCTGATACTTCTCCTGTGAAAAGGGCGTTTACTATGTTAGATGTGTTTTATAAATGCAAGTCATTGTTGGTCTGTTAGAATCCTTTAAAATTTTTTTTTTCCGTACCCAATTAATATTTGCAATGAGATAACTCTGCAGTAACCTTGAACTGATGAATTTGAGCTCACATTCAGCAGAGGGCAGTAGAGCGAAGCTGCTGATTGGCTGTGGCGGGGGAAATTTGCGTACCTCCATTGTGGTCACCGTAACTTGAAGGTGTACCTGAGCAAGAGACCCTAGCTGTTCAAGTGAAGACAAGCATCCAGCAGAGGGCAGTACAGCAGAGCTGCTGATTGGCTGTTGCGGGGGAAATTTGCATACCTCCATTGTGGTCACCCGAACCTGAAGGTGTACCTGAGCAAGAGACCCTAGCTGTTCAAGTGAAGACAAGCATCCAGCAGAGGGCAGTAGAGCGGAGCTGCTGATTGGCTGTTGTGGGGGGAATTTGCATACCTCTGTTGTGGTCACCCTAACTTGAAGGTGGTTTGTGGAGGAGCTGTTGTCAAGTGACACTTAACCCCGAAACACTTCTTCAGTGTTTCCCTCCCTATCCCTTCCTCTAACCCCCAAAAAACTGCTGTAAAAATCAAGAGGAAGGCTCGAGGGCAGGTAGAAGTAGAAAGAAGTTGAACCGTGACGTCACAGCCTGCAGGTAAGGGATTGACTGGTGACTGGTAAGTAGTTTTTCTTTTATTTTCCCTCAGGTGTTATCGTGCGGGGTGCAGCGGTTGCTGAGTGAGTGCTTGCTGAGAAGGGGAGTGACCACAGGGGATCCCTGTACTTTTTTTAATCGAGGGGATGGCAGGGAAGGTAGTGCAATGTTCCTCCTGCAGAATGTTTGAGGTGAGGGACGCCGTCAATGTCCCTGCTGATTTCATCTGTGGGAAGTGCACCCATTTCCAGCTCCTCAGAAACCACGTTAGGGAACTGGAGCTGGATGAACTTCGGATCATTCGGGAGGCAGAGGTGGTCATAGATAGAAGCTTCAGGGATGTAGTTACTCCGAAGAATAAAGATAGCTGGGTGACGGTGAGAGGGGCTGGGAGGAAGCAGTCAGTACAGGGATCCCCTGTGGTCGTTCCCCTTAGTAACAAGTATACCGCTTTGGATACTGTTGGGGGGGGGGACTTACCAGGGGTAAGCCATGGGGTACAGGTCTCTGGCACAGAGTCTGTCCCTGTTGCTCAGAAGGGAAGTGGGGAGAGGAGTAGAGCATTAGTCTTTGGAGACTCCATAGTTAGTGGGACAGATAGGAGATTCTGTGGGAACGAGAGAGACTCGCGGTTGGTGCGTTGCCTCCCAGGTGTTAGGGTGCGTGATGTCTCGGATCGTGTTTTCGGGCTCCTTAAGGGGGAGGGGGAGCAGCCCCAAGTCGTGGTCCACATAGGTACCAACGACATAGGTAGGAAAAGGGATAGGGATGTAAGGCAGGAATTCAGGGAGCTAAGGTGGAAACTTAGATCTAGGACAAACTATTATCTCTGGGTTGTTACCTGTGCCACGTGGTAGCAAGACAAGGAATAGGGAGAGAGAGGAGATGAACACGTGGCTACAGGGATGATGCAGGAGTGAGGGTTTCAGATTTCTGGATAATTGGGGCTCATTCTGGGGTCGGTGGGACCTCTACAAACGGGATGGTCTACACCTGGACCAGAGGGGTACCAATATCCTGGGGGGGAAATTTGCTGATGCTCTTCGGGAGGGTTTAAACTAGTTCGGCAGGGGCTTCGAAACCTGAATTGTAGCTCCAGTATACAGGAGGTTGAGAGTAGTGAGGTCATGAGTAAGGTTTCAAAGTTGCAGGACTGTTCCGGCAGGCAGGAAGGTGGTTTAAAGTGTGTCTTCTTCAATGCCAGGAGCAGCTGGAATAAGGTGGGTGAACTTGCGGCATGGGTTGGTACCTGGGACTTCGATGTTGTGGCCATTTCGGAGACATGGATAGAACAGGGACAGGAATGGATGTTGCAGGTGCCGGTGTTTAGATATTTCAGTCAGCTCAGGGAAGGTGGTAAAAGAGGGGGAGGGGTGGCATTGTTAGTCATGGACAGTATTACGGTGGCAGAAAGGACGTTTGATGAGGACTCGTCTACTGAGGTAGTATGGGCTGAGGTTAGAAACAGGAAAGGAGAGGTCACCCTGTTAGGGGTTTTCTATAGGCCTCCGAAAAGTTCCAGAGATGTAGAGGAAAGGATTGCAAAGATGATTCTGGATAGGAACGAAAGTAACAGGGTAGTTGTTATGGGGGACTTTAACTTTCCAAATATTGACTGGGAACACGAAAGTTCGAGTACTTTAGATGGGTCCGTTTTTGTCCAATGTGTGCAGGAGGGTTTCCTGACACAGTATGTAGATAGGCCAACGAGAAGCAAGGCCATATTGGATTTGCTACTGGGTAATGAACCAGGACAGGTGTTAGATTTGGAGGTAAGTGAGCACTTTGGTGATGGTGACCACAATTCGATTATGTTTGCTTTAGTGATGGAAAGGGATAGGTATATACCGCAGGGCAAGAGTTATATCTGGGGGAAAGACAATTTTGATGCGATGAAGCAAGACATGCATCGGATGGAAAGGAAAACTGCAGGGGATGGGCACAATGGAAATGTGGAGCTTGTTCAAGGAACAGCTACTGCGTGTCCTTGATAAGTATGTACCTGTCAGGCAGGGAGGAAGTGGTCGAGCAAGGGAACCGTGGTTTACTAAAGCAGTCGAAACACTTGTCAAGAGGAAGAAGGAGGCTTATGTAAAGATGAGACATGAAGGTTCAGTTAGGGCGCTCGAGAGTTACAAGTTAGCTAGGAAAGACCTAAAGAGAGAGCTAAGAAGAGCCAGGAGGGGACATGAGAAGTCTTTGGCAGGTAGGATCAAGGATAACCCTAAAGCTTTCTATAGATATGTCAGGAATAAAAGAATGACTAGGGTAAGAGTAGGGCCAGTCAAGGACAGTAATGGGAAGTTGTGCTTGGAGTCCGAGGAGATAGGAGAGGTGCTAAATGAATATTTTTGGTCAGTATTCACACAGGAAAAAGACAATGCTGTCGAGGTGAATACTGAGATTCAGGCTACTAGACTAGAAGGGCTTGAGGTTCATAAGGAGGAGGTGTTAGCAATTCTGGAAAGTGTGAAATAAGATATGTCCCCTGGGCCGGATGGGATTTATCCTAGGATTCTCTGGAAAGCTAGGGAGGAGATTGCTGAGCATTTGGCTTTGATCTTTAAGTCATCTTTGTCTACAGGAATAGTGCCAGAAGACTGGAGGATAGCAAATGTTGTCCCCTTGTTCAAGAAGGGGAGTAGAGACAACCCCGATAACTATAGACCAGTGAGCCTTACTTCTGTTGTGGGCAAAATCTTGCAAAGGTTTATAAGAGATAGGGTGTATAATCATCTGGAAAGGAATAATTTGATTAGAGATAATCAACATGGTTTTGTGAAGGGTAGGTCGTGCCTCACAAACCTTACAGAGTTCTTTGAGAAGGTGACCAAACAGGTGGATGAGGGTAAAGCAGTTGATGTGGTGTATATGGATTTCAGTAAAGCGTTTGATAAGGTTCCCCACGGTAGGCTACTGCAGAAAATACGGAGGCATGGGATTCAAGGAGATTTAACAGTTTGGATCAGAAATTGGCTAGCTGGAAGAAGATAAAGGGTGGTGGTTGATGGGAAATGTTCAGACTGGAGTCCAGTTACTAGTGGTGTACCACAAGGATCTGTTTTGGGGCCACTGCTGTTTGTCATTTTTATAAATGACCTGGAGGGCGTAGAAGGATGGGTGAGTAGATTTGCAGATGACACTAAAGTCGGTGGAGTTGTGGACAGTGCTGAAGGATGTTACAAGTTACAGAGGGACATAGATAAGCTGCAGCGCTGGGCTGAGAGGTGGCAAATGTAGTTTAATGCAGAAAAGTGTGAGGTGATTCATTTTGGAAGGAATAACAGGAAGACAGAGTACTGTGCTAATGGTAAGATTCTTGACAGTGTGGATGAGCAGAGAGATCTCGGTGTCCATGTACATAGATCCCTGAAAGTTGCCACCCTGGTTGAGAGGGTTGTTAAGAAGGTGTACGGTGTGTTAGCTTTTATTGGTAGAGGGATTGAGTTTCGGAGCCGTGAGGTCATGTTGCAGCTGTACAAAACTCTGGTGCGGCTGCATTTGGCGTATTGCGTGCAATTCTGGTCGCCGCATTATAGGAAGGATGTGGAAACATTGGAAAGGGTGCAGAGGAGATTTACCAGAATGTTGCCTGGTATGGAGGTAAGATCTTATGAGGAAAGGCTGAGGGACTTGAGGCTGTTTTCATTAGAGAGAAGATTAAGAGGTGACTTAATTGAGGCATACAAGATGATCAGAGGATTGGATAGGGTGGACAGTGAGAGCCTTTTTCCTCGGATGGTGATGTCTAGCACGAGGGGACATAGCTTTAAATTGAGGGGAGATAGATATAAGACAGATATCAGAGTTAGGTTCTTTACTCAGAGAGTAGTCAGGGGGTGGAATGCCCTGCCTGCAACAGTAGTGGACTTGCCAACACTAAGGGCATTCAAATGGTCATTGGATAGACATATGGACGATAAGGGAATAGTGTAGATGGGCTTTAGAGTGGTTTCACAGGTCGGCGCAACATTGAGGGCCGAAGGGCCTGTACGGCGCTGTAATGTTCTATCTTCATGAAAATATGGTGGTTTAGCACAGTGGGCTAAGACAGCTGGCTTGTAATGCAGAACAAGACCAGCAGCATGGGTTCGATTCCTGTTCCAGCCTCCCGAACAGGCGCCAGAATATGGCAACTAGGGGCTTTTCACAGTAACTTCATTGAAGCCTACTTGTGACAATAAGCGATTATTATTATTACTGTTATTGTTCACAGTAAGAAAAGCCATAAAAATCTTGTATCTTTTTTAGTACAGTAATAATATGTGGGTGACACAATGGTCCAATTTGACACTATTTGCATTGCTAAATCGCGTCTTTCAACATATTCAAATAAATGTTTGCCAAAGAGTTTATGAAATCCTGTTGTAATTCTATTGTTCCTGATTCTATTGTTCCTGATTCTATTGTTCCTGATTCTAAGTGCTTCGGAATAGAACCCTGTACATACTTTAGCAGAGCCAGTGATGCTGTCCCAGTAAGGTGAGGGAAACTCTAGTCGGCCAACAAGTATCTGATCAAACAGGTCCTCCTGGATGTTGTTCTCACTGTTGGAACACAAGAGTAGGGTTAGACCATAAGACATAGGAGCGGAAGTAAGGCCATTCGGCCCATCGAGTCCACTCCACCATTCAATCATGGCTGATTTCATCTCCATTTACCCGCTCTCTCTCCATAACCCTTAATTCCTCGAGAAATCAAGAATTTATCAACTTCTGTCTTAAAGACACTCAACGTCCCGGCCTCCACCGCCCTCTGTGGCAATGAATTCCACAGACCCACCACTCTCTGGCTGAAGAAATTTCTCCTCATCTCTGTTCTAAAGTGACTCCCTTTTATTCTAAGGCTGTGCACCCGGGTCCTAGTCTTCCCGGGTCCTAGTCTCCCCTGCTAATGGAAACAACTTCCCTGCGTCCACCCTATCTAAGCCATTCATTATCTTGTAAGTTTCTATTAGATCTCCCCTCAACCTCCTAAACTCCAATGAATATAATCCCAGGATCCTCAGACGTTCATCGTATGTTAGGCCTACCATTCCTGGGATCATCCGTGTGGATCTCCGCTGGACCCGCTCCAGTGCCAGTATGTCCTTCCTGAGGTGTGGGGCCCAAAATTGCTCACGGTATTCTAAATAGGGCCTAACTAATGCTTTATAAAGCTTCAGAAGTACATTCCTGCTTTTATATTCCAAGCCTCTTGAGATAAATGACAACATTGCATTTGCTTTCTTAATTACGGACTCAACCTGCAAGTTTACCTTTAGAGAATCCTGGACTAGGACTCCCAAGTCCCTTTGCACTTCAGCATTATGAATTTTGTCACTGTTTAGAAAATAGTCCATGCCTTTATTCTTTTTTTCCAAAGTGCAAGACCTCGCACTTGCCCACGTTGAATTTCATCAGCCATTTCTTGGACCACTCTCCTAAACTGTCTAAATCTTTCTGCAGCCTCCCCACCTCCTCCATACTACCTGCCCCTCCACCTATCTTTGTATCATCGGCAAACTTTAGCCAGATTATTAGAGTAGAATTTGGAAATGACTTGGAATGAATCCAGTTAATTTTCTATTTCTGGATTCTTAAACTTCAATAAACACTGGAAAATAATTGTTTATTGGAAATAGATTCATGTGTCCCTGGAAAGAGAGATACATCAAATGAGATGTGCCATATAGACTGACGTCAGGGCTCCTAACCTGAAAATTAAGCAGTTCTGATAGCTCTACAGAAATGTCAGTTTGTGCAGCTTTCATACATATAATGGGTGTAGTTGATGGAAGGATTCAATCCCAATGGGCACTTTTAAATGTAGTGGCCTGCATTTTGTGGTGTGAATAATGGTGATGCCATCAGTGTTTCCAGCATCTGCATGTTTGCAGTTAAAAGTTGCTGTCCAATTTTCCCTGCCCCTTCACACGCTTCGCTACTCTCAGTTTGGGCACCCAATGCATTCCGGTTCATTTCCAGTGAGTGCATGAACCAGACTTGCATATTTAAATTAGTCTTTAAACTCATTTAAATATATTTAGTCGGTTGAAGCCAGAGTCTCCTGGCTCCTGGGAATCTCCGCCCCTGCCGGCACAGTGTCAGGCCGATGGGAATCACTACTGGTTCCCAAAAATGGAAACCAGTCGTGATGACCATGCCGGGGAGCTCAGAAGCCATTGGAGCCCCCGGGTAGTCAGGGACAAGGCAGGGTCATTTGGCATCCTGGCAATATCAACCTGGCACGTTCAGGTTTGCACTGCCAGGGTGTCAAGGACAGAGCCAGGGTACCAAAGGCAGTGCCTCGGAATGGACCCTGAGAGTAGGCATGGCCATGAGGGAGGGTTGAGGGCACAGGGCCAGCAGGGAGGCCAAGACAGGAGGGGACGCCCAAGATGCCACTACCCAGCAGCTATTGTGTACAGACAACGGGCCAACTACATCCAAATGTCTAGTGCTACAGAAGGCTACGCCTCTCTTGGGACACAGTAACAGCAATATGCGACATGGTGAATCCCAAAATCTCCTCCAACTGCTTGGGTGGTCACCTAATCCAGGTGGCTTTCAAGGTCACAGTGGCCCTCAACCTCTACACCTCCTAGTACTTTTCAGGGCTCAGTGGGTGATCTGTGCGGCATCTCTCAATCAGTCACACATAGTTATAGTTGTGCCAAGCTGGTGACAGATACCATCTTTAGACATGTACATGCATTCATATGCTGCCGGATGAAGCCAGCTATGTGGAGAGAGTATGAGGCTTTGTGGCAATGGCTGGGTTTCCCCACTTCCACTGTGTAATAGATTGCACTCAAGGCACCAGCAAGTGAGTTGGCAGCTTTCATAAACAGAGAGGTGACCGTTCAGATCGTCTATGACAACCGGACACAAGTTCCCCAAGTCTGTGCCCAGGGCTGGTTTAGCACAGTGGGCTAAACAGTTGGCTTGCAATGCAGAACAAGGCCAGCAGCGCAGGTTTAATTCCCGTACCAGCCTCCCCGAACAGGCACCGGAATGTGGCGACTAGGTGCTTTTCACAGTAACTTGAAGCCCACTTGTGACAATAAGCGATTATTATTATTATTACCCTGGCGGCTCACACGTTGCTTACATCTTGCTGCACTCACAGGTACCAAGGCTGTTCATGGCTCTTGCACGATTGGATGGATAGCTCCTGGGTGACAAGGGCTATCCTTTAATGAGGTGCCTTATGACCCCACTCTGGTACCCATGAATTCAGGCCAAGGAATCTCAATCCTTCAGATTTTAGTTACTTTTGGAGACTTAAAGAAAAGAAAAAAAATTAAATACCTGTTCTTTAAACTATTTCTTTCTGTCTTTGTGACTAAGCATAATGCTAGAAGCATTTGAAGTCAATGTTTTTAGTTTATTTTAAGTGCGTCATCAAATAAATGAGCACCATACTCCTGTTAATATAAAGGTGCTTGTTCATATTGGGATTTGAGAGAGTCTCATTCTTTACTATGAGAAGTTTGAAGCAGATTACCTGCGGAATGGGGGGAAGCCACACAGGAGGATGTACGTAATGACGCCTGCTGCCCAAATGTCGACCTTTAAGCCATACCTGTAAGAATATTAACATAAGAACTGTGAAGAACAGGAAAAGAAAATTATATCCAGCACAACCATTCTTCATCTATTGACCAGCTCCATATACTCGCCTTCTTCCGATGTCATTTTATTCTTTCTCTCCCCAGAAATGCATTCAATTCTCTTCCATGTCCACATACACTGACTGCATTAATCTACTTTCTTGGTAAATAATTCCACAATTTTATTGTGTTTTGTGTGGAAATGAGGGGCCAGAATGTTGCCAGACTTGTTTTTTGGTTCTTGACTTCCTTATATTTAAAATGTGTCTCATGGTATTTGGACTCTTCATCTTGGCATTATATTTGCTTGAATAAGCTTTGTCCATTCCTTAGTCTTGAAAACTTCAATCATACTTCAGTGGCAGATTGGTGGAAAGCCCGAGAAACAGCATGGCTATTGATATTGGTTGCTTCTTTAGCTTGTATCTCAGGAAAATAGCACCCCATATTTTTTTGATAAAGCATTTTGGATTCCATGGCTAAGGGAGTCAGTTTAGTAAAGGTGCTGTTGCATGGGCCTGTGATCAAAGCTAAGCAGGTGACAATGCATGAATGTCTAAAATGAAGATCAAGAAATGGCAGTACATAAAACAAGGTTAGTATTCACATGTAAAATGTCTGCTTGGAAAGAAAAAGCTGCTTCCTCAGGTGGTATTTACATTTTAGCAAAAGATGATGATCTGCAACAGTGCTCAATGGACTGATGAGAAGAAATAATCATGGTGAACACTTTCCTCCATTTGAGGTGTAAGGGTCCAATGAACAATCATCATTGCAGAGAGTTGAAGCTTTTTACAATGGTCCATTGCAATTAACTTAAAACAGATGGTGATTGCTTTAATGTCATCCCTCCTGTTCACCTCTTGATTTTCAATTATCTTTGGAAAGTTTTCTAAATCCTCTACAGTGAAGACAGACACAAAATACCTGTTCATTCCCTCTACCATTTCGTTGCTTTCGATTATCAATTCCCCAGACTCGCTCTCTAGAGGACCAACACTAGCTTTAGTTACACTCTTGCTATTTGAATACTTGTTGAAACTATTACTGCCTGCTTTATATTACCAGCTAGTTTTCTCTCATACTCTACTTTCTCTCTCTTTAATTTTTGTTCAGTCATTGTTTGCTGATTCTTCATATTGACCAATCTTCCAAACTACCATGAATTTTTGCAGATCTGTATTAGTATTTCTTTCAATTTGATACTATCCTTAACTTCCTTATTCAATCATGGGTGATATGATGCACTGCATTACTGGGATGCAGGTCAGTGAACACAGGGATGATAGGGGAATGGGACTTGCTGCAAATTAAGGCAGGGGCAGTAGAATTTTGGATCTCAAGTTTCCAGAGGAAAGAATATGGGAGATCAGCCAGGATTGCATAAGAATAGTCAAGCTTAGTGGTAATGAAGGCATGGATGAGGGTTTTAGCAGCAGATAAGTTGAAACCACAGGTGAAGTTGGGTGATGTTATAAGAGCTCAAAATAGGTGGTCTTAGTGATGGCATGAATATTAAGTTGGAAGCTTATTTTGGAATCAAAAGGACCCCCCAATATTGCAAAAAAACTTGGTTAATCTCAGACTGTTGACAGTAACCACTCTGATTTTAATTACATTTCTGCATTTGCATAATACTTGCCAATTAATCGTGTCACAAAATGTTAAGTCCAGTAATTAACACCGTAACAATATTGGAACAATTACCAATCAACCTCTCCAATTCAGCAAGTTAACAATTATAGGTCTGGTTTATCATTCCTTCTGACTAAACTGTTTTAGGAGATATTAAAAATGTAAATTTGAAAAAAAAAATGTGCTCTTTCTTTATTTTTCTTTTGCTTAATTTATCAGTTCTTTCCCTTTCCTTATTTCTCCTTCTGTACCTGATTTGACATTGAGTTTATTCACTCTAATTTGTCTGCCTTCTCAATCCTTCTTCCATTTATTTCTAAATCCTTCAATCGTATATATGGGTGAAGGATATACACTGCTGCCCCGCTATTCACCAAGCTTCCAGATTCTTCATGGCCTTTGCTGCACCATTCCAGCAAAATGTGAGCAAATATATTCAGAACTTAAATGCACACAAACAAGTCTAACTAAAAGAGCATTCTGTGCAATGCCCCACACCAGCAGAATCTTATCCAGTATTTAAAGGTTTTAGGTCACTACTTACCCACTCTCTGCGATGATCTCCGGAGCCACATACGTTGGTGTGCCACACACCGTATACAGAGGCCCATCCACTACAGTTGCCAGTCCAAAGTCACCCAGTTTTAAGGACTTTGTTCCATCTACATATTCACACACCTATTGGAGAAGAAAGAAGCGCAGACTAATAAAGCATACAATTAGGCACACGTGACATTACTAGGTGAAGTTGCTTTGGGACGAATGGCTATAATAATGAAATCTTATCAATAATTTCCCCAAAATATCTTCAAATGTAATGATTGCATAATGATTTTCTCTTGGCTACATCAAAGTCCACTGTGGAGAAAAATGTCACCTGGATTCTGATGCAGAAGATAATGTGCAAAATAAAGCTGCCATATGTTTGGCCAAATGATGACAGAAAGGACAAAAGAGGAAATTGTTACATTCCAAATTCTCACTGGTGGCTTTCTTCACACTGAAGACAGTCGGGAGTCGGGTGTGCCATCTCAGCTGCTGCAGGAACTGAGTGGGACAAAAATGAACGACAATTCTGTACAGAATAGATATGAAATGTCTATTCTATATGAAATGTCACGGGGCTGTTTAGCACAGGGCTAAATCGCTGGCTTTGAAAGCAGACCAAGGCAGGCCAGCAGCACGGTTCAATTCCCGTACCAGCCCCCCCCGAACAGGCGCCGGAATGTGGCGACTAGGGGCTTTTCGCAGTAACTTCATTTGAAGCCTACTTGTGACAATAAGTGATTTTCATTTCATTTCATTTTCAGATGCTTTTTTTGAACAGTTGCAGCAGAAGGCTGTGGCAGTCATCCAGAGAGGTCATGAAGGAAGTTGCTCTAGATTACAGACTTTCGAAAAGGATTCAAAAGGAACTTGGCTTACAGCAGAGAATTACTTCGAAAACATAAGTATCATCTTTGCCTGTCTATGTAAGTTGAAGGACAGCTGTATTCTTATTGGACACGTGGTTTAATGGAAAAGAATGTGTTAAGGTTAAGAAACTACATAATCTGTTAGAGTTAAAATTGAAGTAAAAGTTGAAACACTTTTCTTTTCTTTTGTTTTAATAAAGTTTGTTTATAAAATAACCAAGTCCTATTTCTTATATTATCACTCCTGGAATTAATTGATCTTTCCACACCACATTAAAACTTAAAAAGTTATGGCACCTGGTCCAGCCTCTTAGCCACTGTTTAGAGCTGACCAGGTGTCCGTGACGAAACAAACAAACAAAAACAAAAACACACACTCAACTGACTGACTGGTTGCATGTCACTCGTCTAAATACAGACTGGTTCCTCCCTGCATTCGCAGCTGATAGGCTTACCAGTAAGCCTTTCAGCACCCGGTGCCTGGATAAACTAGCCTGTCATTGAATAAGCAGACTCACAGCATTTTCCAAAATTCTGACAATGAAGCCTTCAATGGCCGAGTCGAATGACATGGCGACCGGATCACAATGCATCTGGTCCGCGGGCTGGAGGTTAGACAAACCTGAACTATAATATTAGAGATATACAAAATGTATACTTGTCAAAGATCCATGAGGGTGAGAAGTTGCAAGAGCTGCCCCAGCCAAGAATATTCTGAGAACTACAGCATGTTAGGCAGTATCTGTGGAGAGAAGAGAGGAATTAACATGGACTTTGATGCCCCTGGTGGACGTCCTCTGGGACCAGAGGGCCCCAGTGCACTTGTCGATGGCACATGTACAGCCGTGCTGCCCTGTCCCACATACTGACCTTGAGACGTGGCCTCATCACACTGGTGGAACTTGGGGGAGCTGGTGGCCACTGTCGTCACTCCAATGGAAGGGTCCGGATTGGCACCCAGCGTCCCCTTCTCCTTATTGGTTCCCATAGGACCCTGGTGTTCACGATGGGACAGAGGAGCAGCTGGTTCGAGCCCCGGCATCATCTGGCTCTGCCAGCCCTGGCGGTTTCCCGATGTTTGTACGAAGGTGTCGACGCACCACATAGCTCCTAATACACATCAAGTGGAGGCAGGAACCAGTCAGTTGGAGGGGTCATTGGGTGCCAATCCGGCCCCTTACCTTGGAGAGATGGCAGTGGCCACCAGCTTCCCTAAGTCCCACCTTGGTGCAGACACCTTGATGCTCCTCAGTGATTGGGCCATGCTCTGCAGCGGCTCGGCATTGCACACCTGTGAGTGGGACAAGTTTTGCAGCGCCTTGGCCATTCCCATCTGAGAGCGGGACACGTCCCGCAGCACCTCATCAAGGTCAGCCTGGTACTGGGTAACATAAATAATAATAATCTTTATTGTCACAAGTAAGCTTACATCAACACTGCAATGAAATTACTGTGAAAAGCCCCTAGTCGCCACAATCTGGCGCCTGTTCGGGTCCCCAGCGAGTCGGACATTCTGCTGAGACCCTCAGCCATGGCCGTCACCGAGAGACTCAGCATCAGGCTGGGACCCAGCTGGCATCCAGCAGACCTCCGACTGCTGTGCAGCCAGGGGGTTCCTGCCACCAGCTGATGTGTATCAGCAACTGTGTGGTGCTCACCAGATTGTGCGCCAGAAGCCTGACAAATGTTTCCCATCAAAGCATCTGCGCTGGTGGAGGGTGGGGATGACATTTGTGATGCATTGATCATGTCTTGCTTGGAGTTCTCCTTCGAGGTGTTCTCATGGGAGGCTGGAGAGGGGGCCACCCGGGATGGGCAGGTGGCGCCGGCTGGAGGTCCTGCGAGAGAATGGACATGTAGTCTGTGGGAGGGATGGGTCAGTCAGTAAGGCAATAGCAGCTCACGTTTGACAGGTCCCCCCGGTGGAGCCCGGTGGTTCTTCACCTCTGCGGCTTCCGCCAACCTCCGCGTTGGTGACCACTCTGACCTCGGCCACACCGGTCACCTCCAGGGCCCGTTCCTCGAAGGTGGTGAGGATTTTTAAACTCGGCACCCCGCCGCCAGTATGGGCCCTCTCCCGATGAGTATGCGAGACCTTCTCCTGCAGAGACACAGAGAGGACATTATTAGCCGCACGCATGGTTCACAGTGGTGGGGGTGGGGGGGGAAGAGGTGAAGGAAGGATCGGAGGGGTTGAAGGGAGAGGGGGAGTGAAGGGAGGGATGTGGGCTGCATGGAGAGTTGGGGGGGGGGGGGGAGCGGATGCTCCCATGGCGGTGGAAAGGTCTTTGGGGGATGGGGGGGTGTTGATCACCCATGCTGCCCAATGTAGGTCGTTGATCTTCTTACGGCACTGGAGGCCAGTCCTTCTGATCAAGCTCCCAGAGCTTACAGCTGCTGCCACATCATCCCAGGCAGCTCTACCTGCCCTGTGGCGGCTCACCCTCTGCGATCCTCGGGGAAACAGGACATCCCTCCTGGCCTCCACCGTGTCCAAGAGCCTGGCCAAGTCCACATCCCTGAATCTCGAGGCCGGTCTTCTAGGCACCATGGCTGTGAGCTGCCTGGAGTTGGCTGTGCAAGAGTTGTTTAAGTGCATGCTCGATCCCGTTTGAGGGGGGCTGGGGAGCTTGGTTAGCTCCTTTCTGCGACCCTCGGGGAAACAGGACATCTCTCCTGGCCTCCACCGTGTCCAAGAGCCTGGCCAAGTCCACATCCCTGAATCTCGAGGCCGGTCTTCTAGGCACCATGGCTGTGAGCTGCCTGGAGTTGGCTGTGCAAGAGTTGTTTAAGTGCATGCTCGATCTCGTTTGAGGGGGGCTGGGGAGCTCGGTCCTTGCAAATCGGCTGGCGAGCCTTCGTTTGCGGTGAGATGCCCATGGGGCCTTGTTACCGTTGAATAGCATTGCCGACCTCGCTGGGCTGAGCGTCGGCGGGAAGCTTTTGGCAGTTCCCGCTCATTACCACACTTAGAAATCTTTACGGAGAATCGCGCCCTATGTTTTTGTTTACATAGGTGCAGAGAAGTGTTGACTTTGTTTGATTGACATCTCTATGAGCTTATAATAAGTTAACTTTCTGTGATCTCTTTTATCTACCAAGGTCAGTCTGCTGTGTCAGGTAGGTCTAGTTGAGAAACGTAAATCAGGCTCTTTGCCTCAATTTTCCTGCATCTGCAGCAATTTGCTTTAAATCCATAATGCCTTAGCTGAGATTTCCTTAACAGATTGTAAACTCAGCTAATTGCTTAATGCCACCTGCTAAGTGTCTCTGTATTTTGGCCATTGTTTCCCTCAGGCACTACATTTGTTCGCAATTAACAGCTTGGTTAGCTCCTTTCTGACGTGCTTCATGCAGCTAGAGAAACAGGGCCTCTATCCCAGAATTCAATGGCAGAGCTGTTTTACACACTTCAACCATGGTTTTAATCTACATGGTGTATAGTACACTGTGAATACAAATAGAAATTATGATCAAAAAATCTGTTTTTGTCACATCATTTAGAGCATGCTTTTTGCTTTAAAATTAATTGATTAAAGGACTTAACCATCATCAAAAATCATTCCGTTAGAAGAATAAATGCAGCTGAAGTGGATCATTTTTTAATTGCTTCTTGGATGCGAATGGCACTGGCTACGTCAACATTGTTTGCCCACACCTAAGCGCCCTCAAGAACGTAGTAGTGAGCTGCCCTCTTGAACTGCCGAAGACCATGTGGTATAGGTACGCCAACAGTGCTGTTTGGAAGGGAGTTCCAGGTTCTTGACCCCAGGAACATTGAAAGAGCAGAAATAAAATTCCTAGTCTGTGTGATGTGTGTCTTGGAGGGGAACCTACAGGTGATAGCATTAAAAGCAAATTACTGCAGATGCTAGAATCTGAAACCAAAAGAGAAAATGCTGGAAAATCTCAGCAGGTCTGGCAGCATTTGTAGGGAGAGAAAAAAGCTAACATTTCGAGTCCAGGTGACCCTTTATCAAAGCTCAGTTTTGTCAAACAAAGTTGGGCTTTGACAAAGGGTCACCTGGACTCGAAATGTTTGCTCTTTTCTCTCCCTGCAGATGCTGCCAGACCTGCTGAGATTTTCCAGCCTTTTCTCCTCAGGTGGTAGTATTCTCTTGCTTCAGCTGATCTTGTTCTAAATGGTAAAGGTTGTGGGTTTGCAAGGTGCGGTTGTCGGTGGCTTGCTTGGCGAGTTGCTGCCGTGCACCTTGAAGTTGAAGGAGTGACTGTTTAAGGTGGCGGGTGGAGTGTGCATCAGTCTGGTTGTTCTGTCTTGGATGGTGTTGAGCTTCTTGAGTGTTGTTGAAGCCGCACTTATCAAGGCAAGTGGAGAGTATTTCATCACACTCCTTGCAAATGGTGCACGGGCTTTGGGGTGAGTTTAGTTACTCTGGAGAATTCCCAGCCTCTGACCTATTCTTGTATTAACAGTGTGCAGGAGAAAGGCAAACTGAAATTCCTACCAGGAATGCTTCAGACAGTAGAGCTACGCCTGTACTCTACCATATAATTTTAAAATATGTTTAGCAATGTAATTGTCCGCCATGAGATCTATCAACATCCTGGGTGTTACCATTAACCAGAAACAGACCTGGACTAGCCATATAAATACTGTGGCTATAAGAATAGGTCAGATGCTGGGAATCTGTGGCGAGTAACTCACCTCATAATACCTAAAGCCTATTCAGCATCTATAAGGCACAAGTCAGGAGTGTGATCAAATACATTTAACTTGCCTGGATGAGTACAGCTCCAATAACACTCAAGAAGCTCAACACCATCCAGAAAAAAGCAGCCAGCTTGACTGGCATCTCATTCACCACCTTAGAAATTCACTCCCTCCACCACCGACACACATTGGCAACAGTGTGTACCATCTATGAGATGCACCGCAGAAACTCATCAATACTCCTCTGACAGCACCTTCCAAACCTACGACCTCTACCACCTCGAAGGATAAAGGCCGCAGACACAAGAGACCAACAACTAAGAGCTGAACTGGCGAAAGTAGACTCGATACAGCTACTAGAAAGGAAACAGTGTCAAATCAGTGTGAGGCATTCAAATGTGAGATTCTATGGGCAAGGTGTAGACATTTCCCCACAACGGAAGAGAGAGGATGGTTTGCTAAATCTAGAGCCCCCGGTTATCCAGAAGCATATAGGGTAAGATAAAGCAGAAAAAAAATGCTTAAAACAGTCAAAAAAATGTAATACTTTAGAAAGCCTCGAGGAATATATAAAGTTCAGGGGTGAAATCAAAAAGGTAATTCGGAAAGTAAAGAGTGGATACAAAAAGATATCGTAGGTAAAATCAAAGAAAACTCAAAAATGTTTTACCAGTACATTCAGTGCAAAAGAATAACTAAGGAAAGGGAAGGGTCTATCAATGATATACGTAGCAACTTATGTATTGATGCTGAAGATGTGGGCATGGTTCTTAATGATTATGTTCTGTCTTCACAAAGGAGAGGGATGTGCAGATATTCTAGCAGAAGAGGAGTGTGACGTATTAGATGCAATAAGCACAATGAGAAAGAAAATAGTGGAGGGACTGTCATCCTTAAGGTGGATAAATCACCAGGGCCAGATGAATTGTATCCCAGGCTGTTAAAAGACACCAGAAGAGAAATAGTGGATGCTCTGGGGATCATTTTCCAATTCTCACTAGATACAGGTGAGGTCCAAGAGGATTGGAGGTCAGTGAACATTGCACAGAAAATTATAGGCTAGTCAGTCTGACTTCAGTGGTGGGCAAATTATTGGAATCAATTCTGAGAGACAGAATAAACTGTTACTTAGAAAGGCACGGATTTATCAGGGATAGTCAGCATGATTTTGGTAGGGGAATATTGAATCTTAGTAACCTAATCAAATTTGTTGAGCAAGTAACAAGGAGGATTAATGAGGCCAGTGCAATGGATGTTGACTCCATGGATTTCAGTAAAGCATTTACCAAAGTCCCACATGGCAGACAGATCAGAAAAGTGAGATCTCATGTGATACAGGGAAAGATAGCGAGTTAAATCCAAAATTGGCTCACTGTCAGGAAACAAAGGTAATAATTGATGGATGCTTTTGTGAATGGAAAACAGTTTCCAGCGGCCTTCCACAGGGCTCAGTGTCGCACCCTTGCTGTTTGTTGTATATATTAATGATTTGGACTTAAATGTGAAAAGCATGATTGGGAAATTTGCAGATGACACAAAAATTGCCCGTGTGGTTGATAGTGAAGAGGACTGCTGACGACTCCGGAACTAAATGAATCGTCTGGTCGAGGGGACGGATAAGTGTCTGGAGGAATTCAATCCGGAGAAGTGTGCAGTTATGCATTTGGTGAGGGCAAACAAAGCAAGGTAATACAGTGTAAATGGGAGGATATTGAGAAGGGTTGAGGAAGTGAGAGACCTTGGAGTGCATGTCCACAGTACAGGTAAAGAAAGCATATGGAATGCTTTCCTTTATTGGACGAGGTGTTGAATACTAAAGCAGGGATGGAATGCTGGGAATGTATAAAATGCTGGTTAGTCCATAGATAGAATTTTGTGTACCGTTCTGGTCACCATATTATAGGAAGACCATAATTGCTTTGGAGAGTGTGCAGAGGAGACTTGCATGAATGTTGCCAGGGCTTGAAAATTGGAGTCAGGAGGTAAGATTGGATAGGCTCCTTAGATCAGGGGATGCTAATTGGTCACCTAATTGAGGTGTGCAAAATTATGAAGGGCCTGGATAGGGTAGACATGAATGGCCTGTTTCCCTTAACTGAAGGGTCGATTACCAGGGAACATAGATTTAAGGTGATTGGCAGAAGGATTAGAGGGGGCATGAGGGAAAGGTTTTTCCACCCAGAGGGTAGTGGGTGTCTGGAATTCACTACTAGTTGACAAGAAATGCTCAACTTATTTAAAAGGTATCTGGATCTGCAACTAGAGTATTGTGACAGACCAGGTGCTGGAACGTGGAATTAACATGAGTGGCCAGCTTTTTTTGCCAGCTTACACAATGGGCTGAATGGACTCTTTCTGGACTGTAATGTTTCTATGGTTCGAACACCACCTGCAATTCCCCTTCCAAGCCTCACACCATCCTGACTTTGAACTATAATCATTGTTCCTTCATTGTTGCTGGTTCAAAATCCTGGAACTCCTCCTAGACAGCATGCTGGATGTACCCACACCACATAGACGGCAGTGGTTCAAGAAGGGCGCTCACTGCCACATTCTCAAGGGCGATTCGGGATGAGCAATAAATATCAATGTTGCCAGCGGCACTCACATCCTGTGAACAATTTTATAAAACGGCAAGTATTTTTTATTGAGTGTGATTGTTTGCAAAGTATTCTTGTGAATTGAAATTGCATCAGCAATTTCTCCACTGCATCCTCCAGATGTAATGGGAGGACGGTCAAACAAACACTAGTGTCCTTCTTGAAGCCAGCTCCACAAGCATTCAGGTAAAACTCCGACAAAATGAATTTTCATAGATAGATTCATAGAATTTACAGTGCAGAAGGAGGCCATTCGGCCCATCGAGTCTGCACCGGCTCTTGGAAAGAACACCCTACCCAAGGTCAACACCACCACCCTATCCCCATAACCCAGTAACCCCACCCAACACTAAGGGCAATTTTGGACACTAAGGGCAATTTATCATGGCCAATCCACCTTACCTAATTTTGTTGGATCAGATGGTCGAAAAGTGTCTTTATCACCAGGTCCCTTTTTCTCAAATGGTCAAGGTTCCAGGGAAGGACAAAGAAAATGCTGCAAAGAAAAGACTAAGCACCCTTCTTGAAGTGTGGGGCAGCATTGGCCTTGATGACTTGAAGAAGCTTGCTACCAATCGTCCAGAAAGGCGTCAACTTGTCCATCAGGTTGCATCACACTTGGAGTCAAATAATTTTACTGATGAGACGGAAATGTAACATAATAGGAAGCAATTCCTGCACTCCAGGTCCAACTACCTCATGGGACACCGTGTCCTCTATGCCCAAAGGTCTGCGGGTTGGGAATCAGCCTGTTCATTCACATGAAGATTCATGGCAGAAACCGGTGGCCCTGAGTAGGTGTTATCCTTGAATTGAGGGACAGCCGCCGATTCTTGTATCCAGGTGAGCAGCAGTTGAATGGCCGCTCAAGGTCAAGTCTCTAGCATTTCCTTCATTTTTACTTGTATAATCACAGTAATTGCAGCCCTGCACTCGATGCGTTTGTGTAGAAAGGAGACTGATTGGTGATTACCACTGATTTCACATCAAACCCGACAGGATGTTTAAGCTCGGAGGGTATTGAGAAAAAACATAGCAAGCAGACATGGCCATTTAACAAATGGTTCTCCTATCACATACTCAAAAATGCGTTTCTCATGTAAATGGTTAGTAATACTGCTGACCAATTTATTTCATTTGATGGCACCTCATCTGTTCTTGCTCTCACACCTCATCTGGCATACTTAATAATGAATAAAACAAATTCCAAGGATGTTAGCTTAATTATTGTTTTAAATATTTTTTGTCTTCACTGAAAGGGCTTTGACAGATTGTCTGGCAAAATGGTAATTCATTAATTCATGAAAGGCTAATCTCTGGGTTAGCTTTCTCATACTTAAAGAACTATAAAGGACACAATGGTGTGATACTTCCTGTAGTGAGGTGATAGAGGTGGGAATGTTGCTCAAAGAACCAATGTTTCTCTGTTTTGCTTGTTTTTTTAAAAATAAACATTGAGGTTTTTTTTGGCTCTGTAACAGCAGCAATATTAACAATATACATGAAAATATAAACATAGTGCAAAAACCACCTCCCTCCCCAACATATCCCACCATTAATTAACCCGCTAATCTACGCTAACCTAACCCCCCCACCCCCGCCCTCTGCTGATGATTAATTCTCCACGAAGAAGTTGATGAACGGTTGCCACCTCCGGGTGAACCCTAACAGTGGCCCTCTCAAGGCGAACTTAATCTTCTCCAAACAGAGAAAGCTAGCCATGTCCGATAGCCAGATCTCCAATTTTGGGGGCTTTGAGTCCGTCCTTGCTTATAATATGCGCCTCCGGGCTACCAGGGAAGCAAAGGCCAGAACGTCTGCCTCTTTCTCCTCCTGGATTCCCGGATCCTGCGACACTCCGAAAATTGACACTTCTGGATTCAGCGCCACCCTGGTTTTTAATACCTTGGACATGACGTCCGCAAACCCCCGACAATATCCCCTCAGCTTTGGACATGCCCAGAACATGTGGACATGGTTCGCTGGTCCTCCCGCACATTTTGCGCACCTGTCTTCCACCCCAAAGAATCTGCTCATCCGGGCCACTGTCATGTGAGCCCGATGAACGACCTTGAATTGAATCAGGCTGAGTCTGGCACAAGTTGCAGTCGCCTTGACTCTACTCAACGCGTCCGCCCAAAGGCCCTCCTCTATCTCTCCCCCCAGCTCCTCCTCCCACTTTCGCTTCAGCTCCTTGGTCTGCGTCTCCTCTGATCCCATAAGTTCCTTGTAAATGTCAGAAACGCTCCCCTCATCTATCCATCCTCTGGAAACTACCCTGTCCTGAATTCCCCTTAGCGGCAGGAGTGGGAAGGTTGGTACCTGTCTACGCAGAAAGTCCCGCACCTGTAGATAACGAAATTCGTACCCCCTCACCAATGCAAACTTCTCCTCCAACGCCCTCATACTCGGAAAGCTCCCCTCTATAAACAAATCCCCCATCCTCTAAATCCCCGCTCTCCGCCATATTCGGAAACCCCTGTCCATCCTCCCCGGGGCAAACCGGTGATTATTGCAGATTGGGGGCCAGACCGATGCTCCCACTGCTCCCACATATCTCCTCCATTGCCCCCAGACGCTCAAGGCCGCCACCACCACAGGGCTGGTGGAGTACCGCGCCGGCGGGAACGGTAGAGGCGCAGTTACCAGCCCTCCAAACTTGTGCCCTTGCAAGAAGCCGCCTCCATACGCACCCCCCCCCCCCCCCAACCACCACCACACTTCCTAATCATGGCTATGTAAACCGCCCAGTAATAACTGCTAAAGTTCGGCAGCGCCAGCCCTCCCTCTCCCCGACTCCGCTCAAACATTACCCTCCTCACTTGCGGGGGCTTGCCCCCCCCCCCCCCCCCCCCCATACAAGCCCGCAATAACTTTATTGACCCGCTTAAAAAAGGACCGCGGAATGAAGATGGGGAGACATTGAAATACAAACAGGAATCTCGGGAGGACCGTCATTTTCACCGTTTGGACTCTGCCAGCTAGAGACAACGGGAGCGCATCCCATCTCCGGAAATCATTTCATCTGATCCACCAACCGGGCTAAGTTCAATTTATGTTGCCGGTCCTAATCCTGCGCCACCTGAATACCTAGGTACCTGAAACTGTCCCCGACCAATGTAAACGGCAGTTCACCCAGTCGCCTCTCCTGACCCCTCGCCTGGGCCGCAAACGTCTCGCTCGTCTCCATATTAAGCTTGTACCCTGAAAACCGACCGAATTCCCCTAAAATTCCCATGATTTCTTCCATCCCCTCAATTGGATCTGAAACATACAGGAGCAGGTCATCCGCATACATCGAGACTCTGTGCTCTACCCCCTACCGGACAGCCCCTTAAGGCCCTCGGAGCAATTGCCAGCGGCTCTATAGCCAGCGCAAACAGCAGTCGGGAGAGGGGACATCCCTGTCTTGTCCCCCGGTGCAGTCTAAAATAGTCCGAAGTCGTCCTGTTCGTCCGTACACTTGCCACAGGAGCCTGGTACAGCAACCTGACCCAGTCAGTGAAGCCCCTCCCAAATCCGAACCGCTCCAGAACCTCCCTTAAATAATCCCACTCAACCCGGTCAAAAGCTTTTTCCGCATCCATCGCGTCCACTACCTCCACCTCCCTACTTTCCGGGGGTATCATGATCACGTTTAACATCCTTCTTACATTGGCCACCGGCTGCCTATCCTTAATGAACCCCATCTGATCCTCCATGGTGACCTTCGGTACACAATCCTCAATCCTGGAGGCCAAAATTTTGGCCAACAGTTTGGCGTCTACGTTCAACAGGGAAATCAGCCTGCAAGACCCACATAGCTCCGGGTTCTTGTCCCATTTCAGGATAAGCGAAATCATGGCTGGTGGGCCCGAGGTAATGTACTGTCTTTTTCTGGCACATCAGTGATTTCAAACAGTCTTGTCCCCATGTCCACTGGTATCACTGCCAGCGAAGGAAATTATAAAATGACACTACCTTCCGACCCCACAAATATTTTGATCGCCTTTCCCCGCTCCCTACTCTCAGCCTGAGCAGCAGACATTTATCGCAGTTGCTGTAGAGATAAAATTGGAGAGCAAATATTCCAATACAACTATATAGTGATAAAAATGTTGACTTGTGCTCTTCGAAAACCAATAAAAAATATAATCAGGAAAGAAGCTGGCCTCAAGTCCGATAAGAAAGATAAATGGCTTTGTCGTGCACTAGAAAGAATGCAGCCTGAACAGAAATCTGGCCATCTGGTGAACATTTTTTATCTGAAGTTCTGCACTTTTAACAAAAAGATGTAGCATTGGCATGAACTAAAGTATAAAAATAACAGTGTACAGGATTGGGAAAATGCATTTCAGTACATCTGGTCAGTCTCAGAAAACACAGTTAATCACCAATATTCCTTAAGTGATTTTTACACCAAGTCTTGTTGAATACTTTAAAAATTACTGCTTTATCACCCTCAATCGCTACCCTAAGCAGTCTATTCCAAACATTAACCACACTGTATGAAGTAGTTTTATCTGATCTTCAGAATCATTTGCCCTTATCTGAGCTTTACCCCATTCTTTCTTAATTGACACTGTTGTTCTCTGGGCCATGATAAGACAGTTTCTCATAAGAAATAGGAGCAGAGTAGACCATTCTACCCCTCAAACGTGCACCGCATTCATTCGGCCACAAGTCCATTTTCTTCCCAACTCCCGTAATCCTTGACTCCATTGCAGATCAAAAATCTGTCTCTGATTATAAACTTTAGATCTGGTATTCTTGATGGATATTCTTTCAATGTCATCAGATATTCCTGTAAATGGACCCTTTGTCTCCTATCGTCAGAATTATGCCTTTGCTCATGGGCGAATCTGCCTCCACTTCGCTAGCTCACACTGTAGCCATCTAATGACCATTGGGTCATTAACTGACTTGAAATGAGGCTTCTGTCCCCATCAAATGACTGATGGCTCTCTGATCCTAGCAGCACCCATTGGGAGTGGTGAGCACTGTGGGACTGCAGCCAGTCCTAAAGAAGGCATGCTGTGTTGGAGCCAGGACTTTAGAGCAAGGTTGGAAAGTTCAGCAAAGGCAAGGGGAGCAGAGGTGCAGCCAAGACCTTGGGGAGGGAGCCTGTTTAAATGAGGTACCCCTCCCCAACCTCTATTGGTCCTAAAAGTTCCAGCCCGACTAGTGAAAGCTTCTGGGCTGTACACTTGGCGTGGGCCTCTTCCATCAGCTGTGGCGGGGGGAGGCCCTTAAGTGGCCATTAATTGGCTACAAGAACTATGCACATAGATACATTAAAGGGTTCAAACTTGGAGCTGACTCCATGTTTGCTTGTGCACACAACTGTGTTGAACATTAGACTGACACCCAAGGGCAGGGTGTGTTTTCTTACAGCACTGTGTGGGTGGTACTGTACTCAGTTCCACGTTCACCCTATAAAGTCAGACCCTTGTACTCCAACTTTGTAGCTGAACGTTTGACTCTATCTAGGTTCCTCTATACCTGATCAACATATTCCTCATTATTACGACTGCTATGTCTCACCCCTGCCACCACCACCCACCATGGTCTCAGGGTAAAATGTTGCCAGTTTTGTTTCCCTTTGCACTCCCAAATCACTGATAAACAACATCAACAGCAAAGGTTGCAGCACTAATCTTTGGAACACCCTGATCATCACGTTCCACCATTCTGGGGAAATATCTGTCTTCTTTCATGTACTCAGTTTCAAAAACTGACCTTAATTTGTGCTTTTTTCCCATTGAAATATTCTTTGACCCTCCAGTGTCACAAGAATCTCGTTAACGGTAAGGTAAAGAATATCCATGGGAGCTCTGCTATTCAAAAGCGGGTCCTCAAATAAATTGAATCAAGCACTTCCCTACAAGCTGATGTTGACTTGCCCCGATGACACCCTACCGTTCTGGGTGTTTTGAGTGAGAAACACCAGTTTCTTCCATTAACACTGAAGGAAGGAAGCCCTGCAGCAGATGGCACAGTTCTGCAATTACTCTTCTGTTGACTTGGACTCTATAAAATTGGCAGAAGATCAGTAGAAATCCCACAGAAAGGCGTAAATAGCCATTACTGCTGTTTCTGAGAGAGCTACTGGCTATCTTCCACTAAGGTTGCAGGGTGAGTACGCCTGTGGAACTTATACTCTGTGATTCCTAACAGAGTCAAGATTTGGGAACACTTCCCTCAACCGTAAAGGATAACTCTAAAGGGGAATAAGAAGAAAAAAAAACATTTCTCAGTGTTGCATGCTTGTACAGTGTGCTCTCCGTTTAAGTATTAGAAACAGTGGGAAATGCAGTTTGAAAGCAACTGAAGCGGAAACCCATATAAATGCCGACAAATAAATATGAAGTGTTGAATTCTGTGGTAGAAATCATGGAAACAGCTGCTTACTTTGTTAAAATGAAAGGAACTATGATAGTCATGTTAGCAGGACTCTCACAGCATACAGTTGGGCAACTGGTATATGTCAAGACATCTTAAAGCTTGCCTGGTGCCTAAGGAAGCCTACAATTATTTTTTAGAATGATCTGAGATCCCTGCAGCTGCTTCATCCATATAAATGAACAGTGACTGGGCAGAAAATCAATGGCAGCTGCGATCAGTAGTTTATAGTGATTGAAAAAAGTCAAAATTGAATGGGATTCTGGGGCTTTTGCTGATGTTTTGGGATCACAATCTATAATTCCATCAGTGAAAACAAATCTATTCCTGGGATTGGAGCAATACTCTTTCTGGCACCGAAGCAAAGGTTCAGCACGCTACAAATACCTCAGCTGTAGTGACTGCTCGTGCTTGCTTGCATGTGGGTCTGAGTACAGATTGCTACAAAATGCCTCAAAACTGCCAGCACCATATTGTTTCTTCTCTACCCCAGTCGCTGAAATTGAGAATCCCTCCCCACACCCCTGGATGTGAAACAGCATAGAGAGTAGGATTAGGCAAAACAAAAATTAAATTCCCAATGGCTTAATACTACAGAACGCTTAGAATACCATGGAAAGGGAAGGGATAAAATTAATAACAAAATTAGGGTCGGAGAATGAGACAGATTCTGAATCCACCCCAGTCAGAAAGGGGATCGCACCCCGTATTGTTAGCACCAATCTATTCCACACTGGTCAGCCAGCCAACAGCACCGCAACACCACCCACCTCCAACGTTGTCACTTTGGCAAGCCTGTTGCAGCCTCGAGCAATGGATAGTGATAGTAGAGCCTTCCATTTCTTTCCATCACATGGCTGACCAGGAATGCCTCCAAGTCGTACTGCCTACCACTAGATTTACAAGTGGATACTCAACCTGTTTGGCTGCACTATGAACACACCTTCCTTAGCCATCAAGTCCTGGAGTGGGACTTGAACCCAGAGGTTTTGGCTCAGAGGCAGGGACACTGACCACTGTGCCACAAGACCTCCTCACCTTGGAATAATAAGCAACTTTGGCAGATGAGAGCAGGACCCAATGGTGTTTTATTTGCTTCCGCCAGATCTGGCAGTGAGTGGTTCTACTAGATGTTCACCATATCCTTTCAAGTCCGCATTTATTTTATTTATGGCAGAAAGACTGGCCAGGATAAGAGAGAGTATTGTGGAGAGCGGAGGGCTAAAGGCCACAGTTGGTATTTTGAAGGCAGAATTGGAAGTGAATCAGGGGTAGTATTTCCAGGGATGGATAGAGAAGGAGTTTGGATCGAAGAGTGAAAGGGGGATGAGTGATACAAGAAAGTGATCAGAGGTGGCCTTACCTTTGATTGAAATGATGGGAGGAACAAGACCATGTGAGATGGCAAGATCAAGGGGGAGACCATCAATATGGGTTGGTGAGCTTACACAGAGGGTGCGATTTAGGGAGGACAAAAGGGTAGTGAATTTGAAGGAGAGAGACCATGATGAATTGAGATGGAGGTGAAATCACTGAGGGCGTTCGGTACAGAGTCTCAGGAAGGAAGCCAGTGAAAATAACTCCCAGACAAAATGTTGTCTGCTACTTGGAGAATGGTGGAGAATGATAATTTTGAGTGAGAGGGGTGTTCAAAGGAAGAGTAATGTCAGAGTAGTAGATGGTTAGGCCAAGGTGTGACCTGTGACAAGTATCACACTACCATTGTGATGGTTTTCATGGGGCATGTGGGGAATATATAGCCAGACAGAGAGGCTTCATTAACGGGAAAGATGTCATTGTCCCTCAGCCAAATTTCTGTTAAGAACAGGATGCTGATGCAATCATCCATAATAAGTTCATGGATGATTAGGGTCTTGTTTACAAGTGATTAGACATTCAGGAGGGAGAGGGGTGGTGAGAGCTTCTAGGAGAGCCCACAGGGTCAGCAGCTAGAGGGATGGGTGGACATGAAGGAGATTAGGAGTGGACACATGGAGTGGTAAGGCTAATGAGACAGTCAAATTGGGCAAGTCAGTTTGCAGCTCATAAGGCAGTACCATGTGCCTTGAAGGACCCATTGGAGATTGCCAAGAGAACACAGAGGGAAGCTATAGGCCTGTCTAAGAGGGAGTCACGCCTGTGGTTACAGCAAGAGAGCAGGAAGATTGAAGGGGTTAGTGCAGGGATTTTCATATTGCATTTCCCTTGTAATAAACAATAACATTCACACTACACACGTGCCAGGCAACGGCCATCTGCAACAAAGGAGAATCTATATATCTTGCCTTGACATTCAAGGCATTACCATCGCTGAATTCCCCACTATCAACAAGCTGGGGGTTGCCATTGATTGAAAACTGAACTGGACCAGTCATATAAATACTGTAGCTACATGAGAAGGTCAGAGGCTAGAAATTCTGTAAGAGGTAACTCATGTCCCTACTCCCCAAAGCATGTCCAACATTGAAAAGGCACAAGTATCATAGAATCATAGAATTTACAGTGCAGAAGGAGGCCATTCGGCCCATCGAGTCTGCACCAGCTCTTGGAAAGAGCACCCTACCCAAGGTTAACACCTCCACCCTATCCCCATAACCCAGTAACCCCACCCAACACTAAGGGCAATTTTGGACACTAAGGGCAATTTATCATGGCCAATCCACCTAACCTGCACATCTTTGGACTGTGGGAGGAAACCGGAGCACCCGCAGGAAACCCACGCACACACGGGGAGGATGTGCAGACTCCGCACAGACAGTGACCCAAGCCGGAATCGAACTCGGGACCCTGGAGCTGTGAAGCAATTGTGCTATCCACAATGCTACCGTGCTGCCCGTAAGTAAGGATTGTAAAGGAATTCTCTGCACTTCTTGAAGCTACAAGAACACTCAAGAAACATGATAGCATCCAGGACAAAGCAGCCCGCTTGATTAGCACTCCATCCATCATCTGAAATATTAACTCTCTCTGTCATCGACCCACAATGGAATGTGTGGATAAATTGGCAAAGTCTTATCTTTGCCTAATCTTTTCTATGGCTGCCTGATGTAAATGGCACAATAGTGACCTGAAAATTGTACCAGGTCATTTACTATAGCTGCCATCTTTATATTAACTCCCTCCAACTCCAACGAACAATGGAATGTGTGGATAAATTGGGGGAAAGTTTTATCGATGTCTGCCTGGTGTAAGTGGCACAATAGTGACCTGAAAATTGCTACCTACAATGGCTGCCATCTTGATAGGAGCTTTTAGATAGACAACTGGGACACCTGCCTGTTTCAGACATGGAGCAACTTGCAATATACAAATCAGGGTCATACAACATACACAGGACAGTTTTGTTAAGTTGGTTTTGGTTTTCCTTTTTGTTATGTGGGTTATAATCATCATTAATATATATATATATATATAGACTATGCTTTGCACTCAGCATCAATTACTGTTGAAATGAGCACTGTCATTTTGCTGCTCACTAGATACTTGTATGCTGCAGGAATAAAATCTGCTATATTTATGCCCTTCCGAACAAATAACATACCAACAGGTTCTCTGGCTTGATGTCCCTGTGCACAATGTTGAGGCCGTGCAGATATTTGAGTGCAGAAACCAGGTTGTACACCATTGCACTGGCATCCCGCTCTGTGTACTTAGTTGATGATGTAATGGCATCAAACAGGTCTCCGCCCTGCCAAGAAAGTGAAAGGGATGTTAAGAAATTGATGCGGCATAAGAAACCATGTACTATGGCGGGGAGTAGTGTAAAAGAAACTTTGTGGTGCACTCACACTAACTTCAGCAAGAATGCACAGGAAGGGTCAGAATTTAGACTGGGAACCAGGAAAGGTGGTTCAGATTTTCACCAAGTCAGGTTAACTTCGGAGACTTTTAAAAATGGCTAGTGGGTCCCAATTCAGGGTTCCCAACCCCATTCCAGGGTTAGAACATACAGTGCAGAAGGAGGCCATTCGGCCCAACGAGTCTGCACCGACCCACTTAAGTCCTCACTTCCACCCTATCCCCGCATGCCAATAACCCCTCCTAACCTTTTTGGTCACTAAGGGCAATTTAGCATGGCCAATCCACCTAACCTGCATGTCTTTGGACTGTGGGAGGAAACTGGAGCACCCGGAGGAAACCCACACAGACACTGGGAGAACATGCAGACTCCGCACAGACAGTGACCCAGCAGGGAATCGAACCTGGGACCCTGGCGCTGTGAAGCCACAGTGCTATCCACTTGTCCTACCATGGTGCACCCACTTGTGCTACCGTGGTGCCCATGGCTTGACTGACTTTCAGGAGTGCCTTTAAAGGGTGCAGGTTGGTTCTTGTCAAAGCCGGCATCCAGCACTTCGAACATTCCTACTCTTCCACAGTTTTCATGGAGTTTGGCCAGGTTTTTAAAAATGTATGGTTCATTTCCCCTCAGAGCAGTTGTGAACTCTAAATCTGCATGAGGGACCTTTTAAAAGTTAAGTTCAAAAGGTCCCACTCATGCCCCTTATGCCAAGTTATGTCCCCTATGGCTCATCATACCACCATTGGAAAGCTGCACCCTTCCACGCATTTCATGGCCCCTCATGCCACCTATGCCAAGCTATGGCGCTTCCATGACCATTGAGCTATAGAACCATTGAACCCTATAGTGCATAGTGAAATGCGCAAAAAAAATGCATTCATAAAGGTAATTTGTTGAAGAGTTTCTCCTATGTTTGAAAAGAAAAGTCTGCACTACAAACTAATAAAAGTGCCTAACATCCAGGCCCTTTAAAGTTTTAAATACCACAAATCCGTGAAACCACTTAACTTGTATAAACAAACATTATGAAAGTGACAGCAGAGATCAGAGAGCTTGAGCTGTCAATCAAATAATGTTTCCTATGGGGAGCAGGTTTCTTGTATTCTAATAGCTCTCTTGATCTTAGCCACGTTTGAAAGTAGATATTACAACTGACGACTCAAATCTCAGACAAGGGTTTTAAGGAGTGTCTTAAAAAGGGGAAAGCAAAGTTGGTGGCAGAGAGATTTAAGGAGGGAATTCCACAGTTTAGGACCTAGGCAACTGAAAGCGTGGCCAATGATGGTGGGGCAATTAAATGGGAATACTCAAGAGGCCAGAATTAGATGAGCACAGATATTTCAGAAGGTTGTGGGGCTGGGGGAGGTTATGGAGATAGGGAGGGGAGAAGCTGTGCAGAGATTTGAAAACAATGGTGAGTATTTTAAAATCAACATGTTGTTTGACTGGGAAACAATACAGGTCAGCGAGCATAGGGACAATAGGGAAATGAGACTTGGTGTAAGTTAAGACAAGGGCAGCAAAGTTTTAGGTGACGTCAACTTTAAGGAGGGTAGAATGTGGGAGACCCACAGCCAGGAGCACATTAGAATAGTCGAGTCTTGAGGCACCAAAGAGATGAATGAGGGTTCTTCAGCAGATGAAATAAGACAGGGGGAAAATCGGGAAAGTCTTGCAGGTGACAATAGGTGATCGTGGTAATAATGTGAATAAGTGGTCGGACGATCATTTCAGTGCCAATTATGACACCGAGGTTACACACAGACTCCTTTAATCATAGGCTTGTGAGGGAGAGGGATGGTGTTGACAGTTAGGAAATCGAGTTTGGAACTGGGTCTGAAAACAAAATGGCTTCAGTCTTCCCAATATTTATTTGGAGGAAATTTCTGCTCATCCGGTACTATTGGATAAGCAATCAAATAATATCACATAACAGTGGAGTTGAGAGAAATGGAAGCGGGGTAGAGCTGAATGCCATCACCATACATGTGAAAACTAATTTTGTGCTTTAGGATGATGTTGCCATTCAGCTCACAAGTGACGGAGGTGATATCGCCCGTTTTTCAACCCTATACAAGCTTAATCTCACACTGAACAATTCCCCTGATGGGTAAATGCATCCATATTTCTATAGTTAACACCAACAAAAAATACTCAGGAATGTAGGTTCAAAGAAAGATTTTGATTTCCAGAAGCTTGAAACAGCATCTTCCATTTGTGTCCTTCAAGGGATGAGCTCCACCTGAACTTAGATGAGTACTGCAGGTCACAATCAGAATTTAGTTCCGATTTCAGACGATCCTAATCAGAACATGAAACTAAATTTGAATTCTAAATGAATATGAAAATCGCTTATTGCCACAAGTAGGCTTTGTAGTGGTATGTATTAGGGGTAATACGGTACACCACGTGTCGACAGGCTATTGGTGGAGGGATGCCAGGTCCTGATAGGATCTGCCACCTACTGGACTCCACCCAGAAATGCCGGTATAAGAACCCAGCTTTTCCCTCCATTTCCCTCAGCAGCTGCATTCTGTAACCACGCTGCTGGGGATAAAGTTCTGCTTAATAAAGCCTTCAATTGCCATTACCTCAACCTGCCTCACGTCATATTGACGGTGCTACAGGCTTCAAATGAAGTTCCTGTGAAAAGCCCCTAGTCGCCACAATCTGGCGCCTGTTCATGAGGAAGATTAAAATTTTACTATCGATAACTCAAATCCAAATTGGAATTCTGATTTCTTGACTTATGGAAACAATGGTTCGAATTTGGATTCAGTAAGATGTATTCAGACTGATCTTTCAAAGGGGCTGGTTTAGCACAGTGGGCCAAACAGATGGCTTGTAATGCAGAACAAAGCAGCAGCTTCAATTCAATTCCCGTGCCGGCCTCCCCGAACAGGCGTCGGAATGTGGCGACTGGGGGCTTTTCACAGTAACTTCATTGAAGCCTACTTGTGACAATAAGCGATTATTATTATTCTGTACAATGTGAGGCAACTGAAGAGTGTGGATAAATGAGCAGATTTGGACTGATGATGCATTCGATTCATGTTTAGCACAGCTCAGGCATTACACAGTGAATACATGCTGCTTGCCGTTTACATGCACCCATTAAAGATATTTTTCAAATGCCCTTTTCTCTTTGTGCTTGATGAAGTACACAAGACTTGTTTCATTAATTTATAATAAAGAGATTTTAAAAATGAGTATCTGATTCAAGAGGCTGGTGTTCATTTTCATTACCATGCAATGCCAGAATTATATATTTTATTCTGCCTTGGGCTTCTTGTGATAGAAATTGAGGTTAGCAGTAAAAATCCAAGCATATAATTGAACATATAAGTATTAGGTCTTGAGGGCAACACACTTAAAATTCCAACATATGTAAAACTATCATATTTATAACTCCTTTTTAATAGATATCTTTAATGAGATATATGCAGTTGTTGTCAGTTAACAGAGATGACATTCCCTCAGGTAATGTTTGATTGCTGATACATTATTACTGATGGCTTCTGATTGATGGATACAATTACATTTTCACCTTAATTTTCCAATAAACAGCTTTGAAGTGCGTAATGGGGTTCATTATGGACCTTTAGAAAGCAACCTTTTCACAGTTTGATATGTTGCTTTTGTGGTTCCAAATTTAAAATCACAATGGAAAATATAGGACGGGATTTTCTGGCCGTTCATGGTAGCAGGATCTTAAGGTCTCGCCAACGGCGCACCCCCACTGCAGGTTTCCTGGCACCGAGGGGTGCGTTCAATGGGAAACCCCGTCGACAACGGCGGGACCAGACAATCCTGCCGTTGGCCACTGGCGAGCCGCTCTCCGCTTCTGTAGAACACGCCGCAGAGGGAGAGTGAAATTCTGCCCATTGTATTTAATTATTGGGAACTAATCTTCCACCACTTTTGGTAAGAAGTAAAATTATTACAAGCTCCATGGCAAAGGACTTGGGAGAAGCAAAAAAAAGGAAAACAGCCAATAAAGCAAGGAAAAATACAACAAATTCCTCTCCAATCCCCTCAGGCGATTAAACCCAGATCTGGGGATTAATTACATCGACCATGCTAACATTTTATATGATGCAATCTCTGTCCCAATATAGTGACATAGGAGCTCCAAAACAGAAAACATTGTGATGAACTGACATCCACCACGCCTTATCTTCGGTCCTCCATTCCAATACACCAAATTTCTAGTCAAAATCAGAGTTTCACAGTTATAGAGCGAGTGAGTTGAGGGTGAATTTTCCCTCTTGTACAAAATGTGTGAGAATCCCATTAAAGCTGTAAACCTTGAGTAAATTTGGAGCAATTATCTTAAAGCACGACTGTCCAAAGTTCTCACAAGCAATGTGTTATACACTCGGCTTGCCCAGATAAAATGGACAAAAGGGAGCAGGCTTTCAGTAACTAAAGCTGCACTGCTCAGCTTTCTTTCATTGCTACAACCTAGATTCTGAAAATGGTTTTGGTTTGAGTGTTCCAGTCGATTTCAGTTTTTTAGGTAGACTAAAAAGATGGGTGATCCTTTTCACTTGCACCAGGGATGGATTGCTGGTATCCAGTCTTACCCATGCAGGCATATTGGGCAAGTGTAAAGATACACAAAACAGGGAATATATATTGTGTGGCTCTGATTCGCCAGGGACACTGTAATTGAGGTGCGCTGTCTGCTGGAATTGAATAATTCGCAGCCAATTCTGACAATCGGGAGTTAACCACAGGATTGAATTTTTGTGTCTCCAGTTCGTTTCGAATGATACCAAGGTTTATATGCATCATCAAGCATCACTCCATCTATGCCCGAGTAGGCAGTAACTAATCATACAGGTCAATGTTCACTTCCCGGGCAACAATCATAGATTGCTTTCTTTTAAAGTAATCTTCTGTGCCTAGCTAATGAAGGAGTTGGTAATTAGAAGGGGGATGGACAGGGTATTGGGCTGAGGGGAATTGGAGTGAAATTTGATCCCAGTGTGTGTAAAATGGGGGGGAAATCATCAATTTAGCAAGGCTATATTCCATGCCCAGGTGATGTTGAAACTATGCTTGAGGTCATACGGAGTTGGGCAATACTTCAGCATTCCTGGCAATTGTTGTAAACCGATCAAAGCTCCTTTGCATATGATAATGAGGGGTTTAATGTCTGCTTTGTGGGCCCACACTGAAATTCAGTACACTGAGTGGATCACGTGCTGGGTAAACTCCCCTCATTTTTTCACCTACTCCTGCAGCCTGACCAGAGTTACAGGAGCCGCTGCGTGTGCAAAAATAGACCTTTTGTTTTGGTTTTGAACTTGCTTTAAAGTGGAGCCAGGAGGAGAAATAGTTATTTCCTGTACCACAGCAAATCTACAAGCTGCCGGCAGCCTGTGCTTGTCCCTTCTCATTCCCTCCCAAACTTCCCTGTGCTGATGTTGCAACCAGCCAAAATAGGCCTGGAAAGATTGGGGAGAGGTGAGACCCAAGGTCCCACTTTGCCGGAACTTTGGGCTTCGGCTTCTGATCCATGTACCAAATATGCCGCCGGCAAATTTATCTTCCGGCTTTCACTTTAGCACTGGCTTGTTCACTTTATATCCAGTCATGGCCACCCCTTGCACAAGTAGCAAGGTTAACTGTTCTATTTCAGGGAAGTGGTGAGGCTTGCAATGCACCACATTCACGCCCTTGCATGTTGGGACAGGAAAGGCCTGCCTTTGGGTAGCCTGCAATTAGAGTTCTTACTAAAAGAACAGGATTTTATGTTTTCCCCCAACATGCATTTCCAACATCATTTAGACCTCTTACCTTGACCAACTCCATTACCAGGTAGAGCTCTGTTGGTGTGTCTACTTCTTCAACTAACATGATGATATTGGGATGTTTAACCCTCCGCAGCACTGCAACCTCATTCTCAATCAAGTGCTCCTAAAATTCAAAGCACAGTAGCAATCTCATTTACAGCAACAAAGTAGATTTGATTCAAAACAATTGTAACCATGCTTAATTTAGGAGGAAGCAGCAAGGTTCCACATCCAATTTACATCAAGTTGAAGTTCCTTTTTCTTAATATAACATTGATCTACAATTGATTATGAAAATATCTATCTGACTGATGTGTTGGGTGCTCTGGATCCGTGGAACACATACAGCCCACCAACACTTAAAATAGTGCAACACTATTTTATTAAGTTAGAAACTGTTGAACATATTTTCACTGTGGGTTAACACGATGTTAGATTAAACTAAAGACCTATGCCTGTCCGAACCAATCTATGCACTCAGCACATGGTGAGGACCTGTGCTGTAAGCTGTAAGCTCTGTCCTTGTAGGAGGCTGCATCCCGAATGAGCGGGAACTCTGATGCCCCCTGTCTTTATATTGAGTGTGCTCTAACTGGTGATTGGCTGCGGTGTTGTGTGTGTTGATTGGTCTTGCTGTGTGTCCATCAGTGTGTGTATATCTGCACTATGATATACTGGTGTATATCATGACATTCCCCCTTTTATAAAAGAATGTATGTGTGTGGCAATAAATAATGTATGGTGAGAATGTTCCTAACTACGTGTGGGGTGCGAAGACATATTTACAGGACTACGGACACGAGAACTAAGCTATTTACATGGGAAGGTGCCTGGTGCAGAGAAGCAGTATGCAACAAGAATAACGAGATCAACACTATATACAAACCAGGGAAACAATCAAACAAAGGAACAAAACAATTCAGAGAGTCTATAAGTCTGCAAACTTCATAAATTAAGTCTCTGAGGTGGGCGGCGAAGTCTGGTTGACCGCATCAAGGGTGGGTCGAGAGCCGCCGGATCAGGAGCGGGCTGGACTGCGTCAGAGTCAGGGGGAGGCAGAGTGACAGGGAGTTCTGCGTAGTCCGTGGCAGGGTCAGCAGGAGGGCGAGGCAACAGTGGAGGATCATGTGGCGAGCGTGGAACGAGACGAAGGCGTGTCGATTGCGGCGCAGAATAGAGCCATCCGGTAGACGAACCAGGAACGAGCGGGGGGCCACCTGCCGAAGGACAACAGTGGTCACAGACCAGCCCCCATCTGGAAGATGGACGCGGGCGTTGTCATCTGGAGCCAGAGCAGGGAGATCAGCTGCATGGGAGTCATGAGCCGCCTTGTGCTGTGCACGAGACGGCTGCATCCGGTGAAGGACTGAAACATGGTCAAGGTCTGGGACATGGATGGACGGCACCGTCGTCCTCAGGGTACGACCCATGAGTGACTGGGCTGGCGACAGGCCAGTGGACAGCGGGGCGGAGTGATAGGTCAGCAAGGCAAGGTGGAAATCGGACCCAGCATCGGCAGCCTTGCATAGGAGCCGTTTAACTATATGTACTCACTTCTCCACTTTACAGTTGGATTGGGGGTACAGGGGACTGGATGTCACATGGGCAAAATTGTACCGCCTGGCAAAGTTGGACCATTCCTGGCTGGCGAAGCAGGGGCCATTGTCCGACATAACCGTGAGCGGGATGCCGTGTCGAGCAAATGTTTCTTTACATGCACGAATGACGGCAGACGAGGTGATGTGCAACCGTATCACCTCCGGGTAATTCGAAAAGTAGTCCACGATCAGGACATAGTCTCTCCCCAGCGCGTGGAACAGGTCGATGCCCACCTTGGTCCATGGTGACATGACCAACTCATGGGGCTGCAGGGTCTTACATGGTTGGGCCGGCTGGAAGCGCTGACATGTGGGGCAGTAGAGCACTGTGTTGCCTATGTCCTCATTAATGCCGGGCCAGTACACTGCCTCTCGGACCCATCGGCGGCACTTTTCCACGCCAAGGTGGCCCTCGTGTAGTTGTTCCAGGACAAGTTGGCGCATGCTATGCGGGATGACAATGCGGTCCAGTTTTAGAAGAACCCAGTCTACTACCGCCAGATCATCTCTCATATTATAAAACGGAGGGCATTGGCCCTTGAGCCACCAGTCCGTTAGGTGGCGCATGACACGCTGTAGCAACGGGTCAGCCGCTGTCTCGCGGCGAATTTGGACGAGGCGTTCATCCGTGGCAGGTAGATTGGAGGCCGCGAATGCCACATGGGCGTCAACCTGGCAGACAAATCCCGCTGGGTCACATGGAGTGTTGACTGCCCTGGAGAGAGCGTCAGCAATGATGAGGTCTTTGCCTGGGGTGTATACCAGTTGGAAGTCAGATCGCCGGAGCTTGAGAAAAATACGCTGGAGGCGAGGCGTCATATCGTTCAAGTCTTTCTGTATTATATTGACCAGCAGGCGATGGTCGATCTCGACGGTGAATTGAGGAAGTCCGTAGACATATTCGTGAAACTTAACCACACCGGTCAGAAGGCCCAGGCACTCCTTTTCTATCTGTGCGTAGCGCTGCTCCGTGGGGGTCATCGCACATGACGCATATGCAACGGGGGCCCATGATGAGGTCTCATCACGTTGAAGGAGCACTGCCCCAATGCCGGATTGACTGGCATCGGTCGAAATTTTGGTCTCCTTTGCTGGATCAAAGAAAGCTAAGACCAGGGCCGTGGTCAGTTTTGCTTTGAGTTCTCTCCATTCGTGCTCGTGGGCAGGGGCCATTGGAAGTCTGTCGTCTTCCTGACCAGATTCCTGAGAGCCGTGGTATGAGAGGCGAGGTTAGGGATAAATCTCCCTAGAAAATTGACAGTGCCCAGAAATCGGAGGACCGCCTTCCTGTCCTCTGGTGTTTTCATAGCTGTGATGGCAGCTACCTTGTCCACATCCTGCTGCACACCCAATTGGGAGATGTGATCCCCGAGGAACTTAAATTCCGTCTGACCAAAAGAGCATTTGGCCCTGTTGAGGCGGATGCTAATGTATTCGTCTGAATACGCGCTGGAGGAGACTAACATGCTCCTGCGGGGTGGTGGACCAAATGATTATGTCATCGACATAGACGCGAACACTTTCAATGCCTTCCATCATTTGTTCCATAATCCTATGGAACACTTCTGGTGCAGATATGATCCCGAACGGCATCCTGTTGTAACAATATCTGCCAAAGGGGGTATTAAATGTGCAAAGTTTCCTGCTGGATTTATCGAGCTGGATTTGCCAGAATCCTTTTGAGGCGTCGAGTTTGGTGAAGAGCTTGGCGCGAGCCATTTCGCATGTGAGCTCTTTGCGCTTGGGAATTGGATAATGCTCCCTCATGAAATTGCGATTTGGATCCTTGGGATCAATGCAAATTCCCAATTCGCCGGAAGGCTTTTTTACACATACCATGGAACCGACCGGGAACTCTGATGCCCCCTGTCTTTATAGTGAGTGTGCTCTAACTGGTGATTGGCTGCGGTGTTGTGTGTGTTGATTGGTCTTGCTGTGTGTCCATCAGTGTGTGTGTATCTGCACCATGATATACTGGTGTATATCATGACACTGCCCAGTACAGAATAGTACTTTGTTTCTGCGTTGTCCTATTTTGTGGCAACTTCTTATATTTTGCACACCAGGCTTGCACATTCTCACTATCTTGGCTCATGGGTGAAAAATGGCTACTTGAGTGTGGTACCAAAGGGTGCCGGCACCCATGGATGAAATGCCATCACAAACTTCTACATTCAGAAGCAGAAACAATTTAAAATCAAAGAATAAACTAGGAGCCGAAATGTCCTGAAAAGGCCAGTGAGATAGTCACACTCTCAAGGCTGACTACTGAAAATAACGAGTCACTGTGGTGAACGTATAGCTGCTACAATTCACCACTGTATTGTGTTGTATTTTGATGCCCTTGTGGGCTCCGCCTGTGGCTCCGCCCCCTCGGGGGTGGTATATAGATCTGCAGCCTGTAGGCGGCACTCAGTACAGAGCAGTTGCAGGCAGGCACAGTCGGAGGTCCAGCGGCTCTTGAGGGAGGGGATCATCGAGGCCAGTAATAGCCCCTGGAGAGCCCAAGTGGTGGTCGTCAGGACCAGGGAAAAGAACCGGATGGTTGTAGACTACAGCCAGACCATAAATTGTTACACGCAACGCGATGCGTACCCCCTTACCCGCATAGCGGACATGGTGAATCAGATTGCACACTACCGGGTTTTCTCCACGGTAGATCTGAAGTCCGCATACCACCAGCTCCCAATCCGCCCGGAAGACCGTCACTACACTGCCTTTGAGGCAGACGGCTGCCTCTTCCACTTCCTCAGGGTCCCCTACGGCATCACCAATGGGGTCTTGGTATTCCATAGAACGATGGACCGAATGGTTGACCAGTACGGGCTGCGGGCCACTTTCCCGTACTTGGATAACGTCACCATCTGCGGCCATGATCAGCAGGACCACGACGCTAACCTTCAGAAGTTCCCCCAAACCGCCCAAGCCCTCAATCTCACCTACAACAAGGAGAAATGCGTTTTCCGCACAACCCGTCTAGCCATCCTCGGCTATGTCGTGGAAAACGGAGTGCTAGGGCCCGACCCCGACCACATGCGCCCCCTCCTGCAACTCCCCCTTCCCCACTGTACCAAGGCCCTGAAAGAGATGCCTGGGGTTCTTTCATATTATGCCCAGTGGGTCCCCAACTATGCGGACAAAGCCCGCTCACTTATCAAAGCCACCATCTTCCCCCTGACGACTGAGGCCCGCCTGGCCTTCAGCCGCATCAAGGCAGACATTACCAAGGCCGCGATGCAGGCGGTGGACGGGTCCATCCCCTTCCAGATAGAGAGCAACGCGTCGATTGTCGCCCTGGCCGCTACCCTTAACCAGGCAGGCAGGCCCGTGGCCTTCTTTTCCCGTACCCTCAACGCCTCCGAGATTCGACACTCCTCTGTCGAGAAGGAAGCTCAAGCCATTGTGGAAGCTGTGCAGCATTGGAGGCACTACCTAGCCGGTAGGAGGTTCACCCTCGTCACCCACCGACCAACGGTCGGGAGCCTTTATGTTCAACAACACACAGCGGGGCAAGATCAAGAATGATAAGATCCTGAGGTGGAGAATCAAACTCTGTCACCTGGGGTCACCTGGCTCCTCCACTTCATCAAGGCCTGCAACCTGCCCTACTTTACCGAGGAGGTCAGGGCCATGACCAGGGACTGCCAAGTCTGCGCGGAGTGCAAGCCGCACTTCTATCGGCCAGACAAGGCCCACCTGGTGAAGGCATCTCGCCCCTTTGAGCGCCTCAGCGTCGATTTCAAAGGGCCCCTCCACTGACCGCAACGTGTATTTTCTCAACATCATTGACGAGTACTCCTGATTCCCCTTTGCCATCCCATGCCCCGACATGACCGCGGCCACTGTCATTAAGGCCCTGCACAGCATCTTCACCCTGTTCGGTTTCCCCACTTACGTCCACAGTGACCGGGGCTCCTCGTTTATGAGCGATGAGCTGCGTCAGTACCTGCTCGGTAAGGGCATTGCCTCGAGCAGGACTACCAGCTACAACCCCCGGGGAAACGGACGGTATGGAAGGCCGTCCTTCTGGCCCTACGGTCTAGAAGTCTCCCGGTTTCCGCTGGCAGGAGGTCCTCCCCGACGCGCTCCACTCCATTCGGTCGCTCCTCTGCACAGCCACAAACGACCGTCTATTTGTCTTCCCCAGAAGATCCACCTCCAGGGTCTCGCTTCCGGCCTGGCTGACAACAACGGGGCCTGTCCTCCTCCGGAAGCATGGGAGGAGCCATAGGTCCGACCCCCTGTTCGAGAGGGTCCAGCTCCTAGATGCCAACCCTCAGTATTCCTACGTGGCGCGCCGTGACAGCCGACAAGATACAGTCTCCCTCCGTGATGGCACCCGCTGGTTCCGCAGCGACCATCACCTACGCCTCCCCCCTACACCGAACACCGCCCCCGTCCCTACACCCCCCCTCGCTGACCCACCATGATGAAGCTTCAGACAACACGCTCCCGGAGTCAACGTGTGCAACACCCGTGCCCGCAGCGACAAGTTCAACACCCATGCCGCAGCGAAGCCGGAGCTGAGGCGATCACGGAGAACGATCAAGGCACCGGACAGACTCGGTCTGTGAGCCCACTTCACCCCTGAAGGACTTCAATTTTTTAACAGGGGGTGGATGTGGTGAACGTATAGCTGCTACAATTCACCACTGTATTGTGTTGTATTATGTTGATGCCCTTGTGGGCTCCGCCCCCTTGGGGGTGGTATATAGATCTGCAGTCTGTAGGCGGCACTCAGTAGACAGTAGTCACAGGCAGGCACAGGTCTAGCTTACTAAAACCACTGTTCACTTCTACTAATCGTCTCGTGTGAATTGATGGTGAATTGAGCAGAATCTTAGCACCACTGAAAAGTCTCTGCTGCCGGGGAGCAAAAGTGCATCTTGACACCAATGGTGTCATAACCTTCTTGGAAATGGCCAATTAAAAAGCTGCCTCTACGCTTGCTGTCCAATTAAGGATGGCAAGCAGTTTTCTGAGGCGGTTGGCCCAACTGGAAGATGCGAAGAGAGGTTTGAGAAGAGGTGAGAAGAGCTGTCAGCATGCCAGCAGGAGGCTATCTCAGAGAAACTGTTGCCTTAGTGGGAAGCTTGCAAAATGTCAAGATGGTGGCTGCATCTTGCCTCCAACCACACCTTCATGGGACCTAGGAAGATTCTGCCCATTGTCACCAAGCTATATTTCAAATAAAAATGAAGGACAAGCCATTCCAAAGTGACTATACTCTGCTCAAAAATGCCCATTATCTCCATCTGTCACTGCCCCTGTTCAGTGTTGTTCTGAAAACCTATATCCAAGCCCAACATGTCTCCTGATGTGAATTCCTGCATGATTCCACACCACACTGACCTAGTGTAGTGGTTCAGATATTACCCCTTCCTCACCTCTTTTCCTGATGCATTGACGACGGTATCAGTGCAGCTTCCAACTCTTGCCCCAAATTGGAAAACCTCATCAACTTTGCTTCAAATTTCCAGCCCACTCTCATCTTTACATGGTTCATCTCCAACTCTTCCCTTCTCTTCCTCCACTTCTCAATCTCTATTTTGGGCATTAGGGTGTCAACCAATGTGGTTGTCAACCACTGATTCCCACAGCTGCCTCGCTTACACTTCCTCTCACCCTGCTGCCAGTAAGCACTGTATTTCACTTATCCAGTTTCTCTGACTCGGGCATATCTGCCCTGATGATGTCACCGATCAGACAAGTGCTTTCAATAACACTTTTTCCTCAGTTGTGATCCCAGGGGACTATGTCCATCCCATTTCCTGTACTCCTTCTGCTCCCTCCCAAACCAATCTTTCAATTTAGTACTATGTATTGAAACTGCAAAGGCTATGGGCCCTGATAATATTCCAACAGTACTGAAAACTTGTGCTCCAGAACTTGCCGCATCCCTAGCCAAGCTGTTCCAGTACAGCTACAACTCTGGCATCTACGTGACAATGTGGAAAATTACCCAGGTGTGTCCTGTACACAAGAAACAGGACAAATCCAACACAGCCAATTATCGCCCTATCAGTTTACTCTCTGTCATCAGCAAACGGTTGGAAGGAGTCATCAACAGTGCTATCAAGCAGCATATACTCAGCAGTAACCTGCTCATAGACGTTCAGTATGGATTCCGCCAGGGTCAATCAGTCCTGACCTCATTACAGCCTAGGTTCAAACATGGACAAAAGACATGAAGATCAGAGGTGATGTGAGAGTAACAGCAAGGCAGCATTTGACCAAGTATGGCATCAAGGAGCCCTAGCTGAACTGGAGTCAATGGGAATTAGGGGCAAATTTTTCGCTGGATGGAGTTTACCTGGCACAAAGGAAGATAGTTGTGGTGGTTGGAGACTGATCATCTCAGCTGCAAGACATCACTGCAGGAGCTCCCCTGGGCAGTGTCCTATCTTCCTATCATCTTCAGCTGCTTCATCAATGACCTCCCGTCCGTCATAAGGTCAGAAGTGGGGATGTTTGTGGATGACTGCACAATGTCCAGCACTATTCACAACTCCTCAGATAATGAAACTGTCCATTTCTAAATGCAAAACCTGGATAATATCCAGGCTTAGGCTGACAAGTGGCACATTACATTTGCACCATACAAGTGCCAGGCAATGACCATTGCCTACAAGAGAGGATTTAACCATCGCCTTTGACATTCAATGGCATTACTATCGCTGAATCCCCCATAATCAACATTCTGGAAGTTACCACTGATCAGAAACTGAACTGGACTAGCCATATTAATACTGTGATTACCAAGGCAGGTCAAAGGCTAGGAATCCTACAGCCAATAATTAACCTCCTGACCCCCACAAAGCCTGTCCACCATCTACAAGGCACAGGTCAGGAGTGTAATGGAATACTCTCCACTTGCCTGGATGAGTGCAGCTCCAACAACACCTTCCAGAACAAAGCAGCCCCTTGATTGCCCACCCTTCCACAAACATTCAAACCCTCCACCACCGATGAACAGTGGCAGCCATGTGTACCATCTACAAGATGCACTGCAGTAACTCGCCAAGGTTCTTTAGACAGCACCTTCCAAACCCATGGCCTACCATCTGGATGAACAAGAGCAGCAGATACCTGGGATCCACCACTTGGAGGTTCCCCTCCAAGTCACTCACCATCCTGACTTGGAAATATACTGGCCGCGATTCTCTGGTCCGGCGCCAGAGTGCCGGCACCAAAATGGGAGTACTTTACTCCGGCTCCGGTTCCGAGACCCGATTCTCGGGTCACCGGCACGGTGCTGGAGCGGCCCATGCCGCTCCAGCTGCCGGTCCCGGTGTCGACCCAGCGCCGCGGGGTCCGCGCATGCACAGTTGGGCCAGCACCAACTAGCACATGCGCACTGGCTGTCATACCCGCGCCTGCCCCGACGGCAAATGGCGCAGGGATTCAGGAGCCGG